>NC_090651.1:179673109-179735436 GCF_040937935.1 Hyperolius riggenbachi | reverse complement strand
GAATAAACTGGAAATTACCATATGTCCAAAACATTATTATAACAATTGTTCTCGCCAGCAATAGTAAGACATTTTACACACATACTGTAAGCTGCATATAAATTCACATGACGGACCACCTATTCACTTAGCCATACTTACATGGGTTAGTAAAACAGTCATGTTAAATAGATCACTGTTCCTGCAAACAGTGGGCATGCAACTGTCACTTAGAGTGGCATAAAACCCAGCATTTCTTCTTTGCTCTAAAAGTTTTACAGCATATTACCGGTATATACTACCACATTTTTTTTCAGCAGAACATCAGTCAAAGGGTCAAAACACAGGACTTTTGCTGGGCATACACAATGTGATTTTTTCAGTCGATTTACTGTGATCTTTTCTTATTAATTTCCACTCGCTTCTATGAGAAATCGATCAGAAAAATGATCGAAAATAAGATCGGATATGTCGGAAATTATCTATCGAACCATCTATCTGCTGAAAAAACTTATGGTGTATTCCCAGCATTAGTGAATATATATTGCAAAAAAGGGGGGTGTCTATACAGGAATCAGACAAAAATGATCTGAGGGTCTAACGACCCAATATACATCGAGTTAAGGACAGCAGCTAAATTCATAAAACTGCATGCACCATGTCAGCATTAATAGTAAGCATAAAACAAAAGGATTGAACTGACTCTTGGGTGCATGCAGAATAATGTTATTTTTATTATATTTAATCAATTAAGTAGAAAAACGTATTAACATATATTGTATATACATAGAATATATAAAAAAACTACACAAAACAGACTAACAAACATTAATAAACTAAAATGGACCTATATATCCCAGACAGGAGGAGGCTGCAGTCCTCCAACCTAATCAATCTTAGTATTCCTGTATTACTGGCAGAATAATAATGTCATTGGTGAATGCATATAGCCACGAACATCAATTACTGAAAGAACCCGGAAGATTACAGTACTGCAAAAGTCCATGCACCCTAGACCTAGGTCTTAATCACTCCTTAGCCCTCTTATGGTTTGATGTAATGAGGATAATGCTCAGAAATCCGCTTGAATATGTAGAAAAAGATCACTATGCACCTTATGCATTGAATAATCCTGGACCCAATCGCAGTCCCAATAAAAGTCCACAAATCCGTGGGAAATATAAATAACTTCCGTATCACTTGCGTGGATATAGATCTCCAGCAGATATAAAACACAGGCAAAGATGATCAGCCATGCACAAGGGCACCTGTGTAGCCAGTTCAGATACAATCCAGCAAGTTATCCATGTCAGTAAGCATAAGTGTTAGCAGATCCTATGCAGCAGAGCAAGGTAGCTGGGTTAGCAGGGTTAGCGTGAAGCAGTTTGAGGCGGTTATCAGGCAGTTTTAAGGCAGTTCATGGGCTGCATGACATGCAAACATAGTTACCATCCAGTATGAGTAGATTCATGGAGATGGAAGATCCCCGAGTTACAGGAAGGTTTCTGGGATAAGGTCCAAGAGTGGACGCATGTGCATCGACATGTTTCGCCGTTACCGATGACGGCCTCTTCAAAGATAGCGTCCTTGCAAATCTCTGTCCGTGTCTGAACTACTGCGGACATTTCTAGCCCCAAGGCACGCCCACCCCCGCCCACGTAGTACGCCTCATCAGCCGCAAGAGCAGCTGGTCAATGACGCACAGCGTCACATGCTGTGCGGCGCATCACAGCGCACGGAAGCAGATATAATCACGCTATGCGTCCCACAGTGGGACGCAAATAAAGCGACCCACTGACGGCGAGCAAGGGGAAAGGAGGGGGGCGTGCCAAGTCGCAAATCAAAAGATAAAACTGTACATCTATGTATACAAAGGTCAAAAAATGCATATGCAGTTATACAAATTAATCCAGACAAATCCATAATATATCTGTATGGTAAAATAAATGTCCAATAAGACCAGATACTATATCAAAAAACACTCTATCATAAACACTCTAAGAGACTAAATGACTGGACCATATAATTACAGCCCATAATGACATGAGTGGGTACACCCTTAAAAAATGTGTGTGAACCCAGACTCACATATTTACATTCAAAAAACAGGAGACCCATGCGCACGTATAGTGAAAGGAGGGAAACAGAGAAAAGGCAGGGGAAGGGGGGGGGGGGAGGGGATAGAAGGGGGGGGGGAGGGGAAGTGGGGAAGGAGAGAGGGGGGAGGGGGGGGGAAGAAGGGGAGAGGAAGGGGGAAGAAAAAGGGAAGGGTTAAGAAAAAGAAATAGAGAAAGAAGAAAAATGTGAAAGGGGGCAAATCATGGGAAGAACAGCAGAGTGCAGCTGAGCCTACTATGAAGGCAAAAAAGCTCCATATTGTACTGCATCATTTAAACCTCTACCCTTGGTGGCATTTAATTCATAAATCCACCTAAGTTCAATCTGCAGGAGTCGCTTGTCAACATCACCGCCCCTTTCATGTGGGTGTACCCTATCGAGTCCCACAAATTTAATATAACTGGCATCGCCTCTATGCGTCATGTGGACATGCCTCGAGATTGGGGACCTAAAGTTACACCCCCCAATGTCGCCAGTGTGTTCCTTGATGCGTTCCTTAAATGCACGACCAGTCTTCCCCACATAGAAACATCCACATCTGCACGTGAGTAGATACACAACGCAGATGGTATTGCAATTTACGAAATGGCGTAACCTCCACCTGCGTCCATTGGGGAGCGTCACCTCAGGTCCCACTGCTAAATATCTGCAATAGACACAACCCCCGCAACCATAGGTTCCCACTGTAATGCAATGCTTTCGACGACCATCACGGCAGAAATGGCTAGTGGTTAGGGAATCTCTTAAAGTTCTTGATCGTCTAAATGTAATTTCTGGTCTGTAGGGAACATAATCCTTGACTGAAGGATCGCAGCGAAGCACATTCCAGTGGCGGCCCAAGATCTCATATAGTTGATGCTCCTGATCACAAAAACGTGTGATCAGTCGTGTTTTGTTACCCTCATTCCGGTCGGGGGTCTTAGAGCCACCAGGGGATCTCAAAAGATCTGCTCTGGTTGACTCACGGGCCCTGCGATACGCTTTCTTAAGCCACTTGTCTTTGTAGCCTCTTTCTAAAAATTTACGGCGCAAAATTTTTGCCTCTTTTTCAAAATCTTCATCTCTTGAGCAGTTTCGACGATTTCTCAAATACTGCTCAATAGGAATGCCACGAATCGTGTGTTTCGGATGTGAGCTATCAGCTCTGAGAAAGGAGTTTGTTGCCGTCTCCTTACAGTATAATTGCGTCGTAACGTATCCATCAGTGCTCACGTTGATCCTCAAGTCAAGGAAAGGAACCGTTACAGAATCATTATTTACTGTGAACCTAAGGTTGCGGTCATTGCAATTAAGGCTCTGTACAAACTCGTCCAGCAGGTCCCTCCCACCTGTCCAAAAGACCAAAATATCATCAATGTACCTGTGCCATGACACAATGTGGCACAGGTACATTATCAGGGAATCACTGCTAAACAATGCGCGCTCCCACTCCCCCAGGTACAGGTTCGCAAGCGACGGCGCACAAGTTGTGCCCATCGCTGCGCCCTGCACCTGGAGGTAGTGACAGCCATCAAATAGAAACACATTGTTCTCCAAAATAAAGGACAGCCGTTGCAGAATAAATTGATTGTGGGCATATTCCTCTACCCCCAGCTCTGAGAGGAATCTACTAACTGCCTCTGTCCCTTTCTGTTGGGGAATACTAGAAAAGAGGGCCTCCACGTCCAGGGTGACTGAGAGAACCAGGGGGCAACTGCAAGCCCTCCAAAATGGTCAAAAGATGAGACGTGTCCTTGACATATGATGGGAGGCAATGAACATGCGGTTGGAGAAAGAAGTCAACATACATGCTAACTTTTTCAGTTAGCGCACCACAACCTGAGACAATTGGACGTCCAGGGGTTTTTTGTATGTTCTTATGAACCTTCGGCAAGGCATAAAAAGTAGGGGTGACCGGATTGTCCACCTTCAAAAAAACTAGCAGTTTGTGGACTGATGACCCCTATGTGCACAGCATCATCAATTATCTTGAAAAGTGCCCCCTGGTTTTCCACCACCCTAGACGGAGAGACCCTCCGATAGCACTCCTTCTGTCCTAAAATTCTATGACACATATATCTGTATTGCTCTATTGTCATAACAACAACATTTCCCCCTTTGTCCGAGGGTTTAACTATCAGGTTCTCAACTGACTGAAAATTGCGCAGAGCCTCAACTTCCTCCAAACTCAGATAAGATGATAGGCCAGGCTCCAGCCAAAGTTCACGTATGTCTTTTTCTACCAGATGTATAAATGTTTGCACCCCCGGACAAAGGGAGAAAGGTGGAAAAGATGTGGATCTCTTTTTAAATTTTTTTCACACTGGTGGTGGTTTTCTGGTAGATGGGACATGTTGCAGTGGGAGGAGATAGTACAGCAGGTAGATGAGGAGTGTGTCAAGGAGAGAGAGACTAGGAGTGAGATACGCAGTATCAACGCAGGGTTCAGAAGACTAGAAAGACTTTATGAACAGAAATCCAGAATCTGGTGGAATATTAAATACAATCGTGATTATTTAAATGATTCAAAAGTACCACAATGGCTTCGTATACAAATTTTCCCCTATAGGCGTGACCTCTCTGACAATTTTAAGAAAAAGTGGGAGGAAAATTTTGAAGTATGCTCTAAGGTCAGTCTCACTCTAATGCAGGAATTGGAGGAGGAAGATCTAAAGAGTGTAGATAAAAAGATAGCTGAGACGCTGAAGTCCTTGGATCCTGTTAAGGATCATTCCTTGTTCATTAATCGTTGTGATTAATGAAAAATTGAAAAAACATATAGAAAAATACAATCGGGATATAGTGACTAGAAGGGATAATAAATTTGAAAAAGATAGGGCTGCCTACCGCTTTGGTTACGCCTATAGGTGGAACAAAAACAAAAAACCATTTGAACCTAGGGGCCCTAAACCCTCAATTCCAACCCATCAGGTTCTGGACAACCTGACACCCCGATATCAAGTGCTCCCGAAGACTCGGATTCATCACTAGATGGTCAACAATCCCTACCCCAATCTGTCCCTAGTGATACATCTATTAGTCGTCCCTACACCAGATCATCCAAGACAGAGATTAGAAAGGACATAAAACCCATAAAAGATAAAAAAAGATATCCTAAAAAGGAGGGCTCTATTAAGAAATATCTGTCAGGATGTACTTCGGAGGACATGGGGGAAGAGATGGAGGGGGCTTCAGGTGGGTCGGGACCCTCCTCTGTCTCGGCTTCCTCATCATCTTTTTTGGTAAACGACATATTGAACCTAGGCAACACCTAAACTCTGTCGAGGATTCGGTCTCTTCCGCCCTTGGGGACATCCGCCACTCTATGCAGGTGATTAATTTGTCTAAAACCATACTACAACCTGGCTTTGTAACCTTACTCAGAAAGGGCCTTGGCTTTTGTCCAAATCGTACCCTTGATCGTTTTGAATTTACCAAGGATTTACACATTTTTTGTCGTAATCTAGCTTTGAAAAGCCTGCATGGTAGGAAGGCGGATGCCCCCCTCGGGGGAGTGATCAAGGACTGGAAAGAATGGACCAATAAAGATTACCGGGCCCTAATGACCCTTATAGATCTTGGGGATGAAGGTGGGTGGATCACAGCTGATGAGGATCAAACCACAAACAAGTCTGCAAGTGGACGGAGTGCAACATTTAAAAAGAGATCCACATCTTTTCCACCTTTCTCCCTTTGTCCGGGGGTGCAAACATTTATACATCTGGTAGAAAAAGACATACGTGAACTTTGGCTGGAGCCTGGCCTATCATCTTATCTGAGTTTGGAGGAAGTTGAGGCTCTGCGCAATTTTCAGTCAGTTGAGAACCTGATAGTCAAACCCTCGGACAAAGGTGGGAAATGTTGTTGTTATGACAATAGAGCAATACAGATATATGTGTCATAGAATTTTAGGACAGAAGGAGTGCTATCGGAGGGTCTCTCCGTCTAGGGTGGTGGAAAACCAGGGGGCACTTTTCAAGATAATTGATGATGCTGTGCACATAGGGGTCATCAGTCCACAAACTGCTAGTTTTTTGAAGGTGGACAATCCGGTCACCCCTACTTTTTATGCCTTGCCGAAGGTTCATAAGAACATACAAAAAACCCCTGGACGTCCAATTGTCTCAGGTTGTGGTGCGCTAACTGAAAAAGTTAGCATGTATGTTGACTTCTTTCTCCAACCGCATGTTCATTGCCTCCCATCATATGTCAAGGACACGTCTCATCTTTTGACCATTTTGGAGGGCTTGCAGTTGCCCCCTGGTTCTCTCTTAGTCACCCTGGACGTGGAGGCCCTCTTTTCTAGTATTCCCCAACAGAAAGGGACAGAGGCAGTTAGTAGATTCCTCTCAGAGCTGGGGGTAGAGGAATATGCCCACAATAAATTTATTCTGCAACGGCTGTCCTTTATTTTGGAGAACAATGTGTTTCTATTTGATGGCTGTCACTACCTCCAGGTGCAGGGCGCAGCGATGGGCACAACTTGTGCGCCGTCGCTTGCGAACCTGTACCTGGGGGAGTGGGAGCGCGCATTGTTTAGCAGTGATTCCCTGATAATGTACCTGTGCCACATTGTGTCATGGCACAGGTACATTGATGATATTTTGGTCTTTTGGACAGGTGGGAGGGACCTGCTGGACGAGTTTGTACAGAGCCTTAATTGCAATGACCGCAACCTTAGGTTCACAGTAAATAATGATTCTGTAACGGTTCCTTTCCTTGACTTGAGGATCAACGTGAGCACTGATGGATACGTTACGACGCAATTATACTGTAAGGAGACGGCAACAAACTCCTTTCTCAGAGCTGATAGCTCACATCCGAAACACACGATTCGTGGCATTCCTATTGGGCAGTATTTGAGAATTCGTCGAAACTGCTCAAGAGATGAAGATTTTGAAAAAGAGGCAAAAATTTTGCGCCGTAAATTTTTAGAAAGAGGCTTCAAAGACAAGTGGCTTAAGAAAGCGTATCGCAGGGCCCGTGAGTCAACCAGAGCAGATCTTTTGAGATCCCCTGGTGGCTCTAAGACCCCCGACTGGAATGAGGGTAACAAAACACGTCTGATCACACGTTTTTGTGATCAGGAGCATCAACTATATGAGATCTTGGGCCGCCACTGGAATGTGCTTCGCTGCGATCCTTCAGTCAAGGATTATGTTCCCTACAGACCAGAAATTACATTTAGACGATCAAGAACTTTAAGAGATTCCCTAACCACTAGCCATTTCTGCCGTGATGGTCGTCGAAAGCATTGCATTACAGTGGGAACCTATGGTTGCGGGGATTGTGTCTATTGCAGATATTTAGCAGTGGGACCTGAGGTGACGCTCCCCAATGGACGCAGGTGGAGGTTACGCCATTTCGTAAATTGCAATACCATCTGCGTCGTGTATCTACTCACGTGCAGATGTGGATGTTTCTATGTGGGGAAGACTGGTCGTGCATTTAAGGAACGCATCAAGGAACACACTGGCGACATTGTGGGGTGTAACTTTAGGTCCCCAATCTCGAGGCATGTCCACATGACGCATAGAGGTGATGCTAGTTATATTAAATTTGTGGGACTCGATAGGGTACACCCACATGAAAGCGGCGGTGATGTTGACAAGCGACTCCTGCAGATTGAACTTAGGTGGATTTATGAATTAAATGCCACCAAGGGTAGAGGTTTAAATGATGCAGTACAATATGGAGCTTTTTTGCCTTCATAGTAGGCTCAGCTGCACTCTGCTGTTCTTCCCATGATTTGCCCCCTTTCACATTTTTCTTCTTTCTCTATTTCTTTTTCTTAACCCTTCCCTTTTTCTTCCCCCTTCCTCTCCCCTTCTTCCCCCCCCCCTCTCTCCTTCCCCTCTCCCCCTTCCCCCCCTTTCTCTCCCCTCCCCCCCTCCTCCCCCTGCCTTTTCTCTGTTTCCCTCCTTTCACTATATGTGCGCATGGGTCTCCTGTTTTTGAATGTAAATATGTGAGTCTGGGTTCACACACATTTTTTAAGGGTGTACCCACTCATGTCATTATGGGCTGTAATTATATGGTCCAGTCATTTAGTCTCTTAGAGTGTTTATGATAGAGTGTTTTTTGATATAGTATCTGGTCTTATTGGACATTTATTTTACCATACAGATATATTATGGATTTGTCTGGATTAATTTGTATTATGCATTTTTTGACCTTTGTATACATAGATGTACAGTTTTATCTTTTGATTTGTGACTTGGCACGCCCCCCTCCTTTCCCCTTGCTCGCCGTCATTGGGTCGCTTTATTTGCGTCCCTCTGTGGGACGCATAGCGTGATTATATCCGCTTCCGTGCGCTGTGATGCGCCACACAGCATGTGACGCTGTGCGTCATTGACCAGCTGCTCTTGCGGCTGATGAGGCGTACTACGTGGGCGGGGGTGGGCATGCCTTGGGGCTAGAAATGTCCGCAGTAGTTCAGACACGGACAGAGATTTGCAAGGACGCTATCTTTGAAGAGGCCGTCATCGGTAACGGCGAAACATGTCGATGCACATGCGTCCACTCTTGGACCTTATCCCAGAAACCTTCCTGTAACTCGGGGATCTTCCATCTCCATGAATCTACTCATACTGGATGGTAACTATTGTCGGGCGTTTTGTCAATGTTTGTATAACTTGTTTAAAAATAAATATAAAATCAAAAATGTAAATGTAATGCTCCTGGGAAAATAGGAGGAGCTAAAATACAAACATACGCCTAACTGTGTGAGCTTGTTTTCCGAGGTTTTACAGTACTGGTTTAAACATGCAAATAAATGTGGACCAATTTATAAAAATATCAATTTAATATCGAATAAATATTACAATATCAAAACAATATAATATTGCACTTTTGATATAAAACAAAACTCATAAGGTCATTCTTATAATAAGCAATGAGCTGGATAATAATTTCAGTAAAACATCAAAAGGTTATTATACTTATTCACCAATACAAAAGGCTTAAACCAATTAGCAGTCAACTCAAATACAGTGCAGAGTTATGACTCATCAAATATGGCCGTCGGCCCTGTTACTCGATTTACCACAGGGTCTCTGGAGACAAAATGGATGAATTGAACGACAACAAAATGGCTGTTATCAAAATCAAAATGGCTGCTATCAAAAACAAAATGGTGGCTATCAAAAACAAAATGGTGGCTATCAAAAATCAAAATTGCGCAGTCCAAAATCAAAAATGCGCTATCCAAAATAAACTGGCTGATGTCAGCTATACCATTCAATATAACAAATTTAGGGTGACTCAGTGGATCTGACGACTGGGCGTTGCCCCACAATCGCTATGCAATCAACTATAAGTGACAGGAATTTTCCCTCTGTCTACACTTTAACCTCCGCTGGCCTGTGATACTACACAGAGCAAGCGGGTAAAATACATATAATTTTGGAATAAGATATCTATTGAGTCGTCCTAAATTTGGCTAGGTGTGGCTTGCACATGCTGCGGCAAAGTATCAAAATATCTAGAGGAGGTAGCTTGAAAGGTCTAGTTTTTTTATCCAAGACTGAGTTAAACAGCCAGTTATCAATGAACATATGGTAGAACTTAGGTGAGTTGTTTCCAACTTGCAACTTTGGAAAAGCTCACCCCTTTTTAAAATATCAACCAATGAAATTCAATCAATACATCATATGTTCAGATATTCTGCGCTGTAATAAGCCGTCTAACTAGCAAGAAAATCAGAACTGGGTTCAAGTATAGTCACCAAGATGGCCTCTGGGCGTGTTCCTCTTAGGCGTGGCTGTGTTCAGATGGCATGAATCCTCTATGTCCTGGTCTGCTCAGATCTCTTGATGGTCTGATCCTCTCTCATTGAATGACCCCTCTCATCTTATTCCCCTCACTACCTATGGTCCTGCCCAGGAGATTAAATCTTCTAGCCTATCACTGGGCAGTGGGAGTGACCAATGGGAGCTTTCTGTGACTAATCTTTAACCCAAGTGTAATACTGGCTTTCACCCTTTGTAGGTGCTGTTGGCTAACTAATCACAGACTTACTGGGATATTTGGCAAACTAAAAACAAAAATCATGTTTTATTATAACCCAACAGTGAATAAATCAATGTTATAATTCCTCTATGGATAGCTGACCTTGCTGGAATCACTGGTTATTATTCAGGATACAGTGACCTTTTTCTACCATATTTCGGATAGATTGGATTTGATCCAAAATCATAGTGACATATTGAAAACCACCATGGACCTCTCCTTTATAACATATTGTGCTTGTTAGCAGAGTTTTATACCATTAACATTATTGTTTAACATGCAACACTGGTAAACATATAGCATATCCATATTATTATTGAATTGATTGTAACTAATGTATAAGACTTAATCATATAGTATCTGTATTACTCTTTGTATGATACATTTCTACTCATAAGGTATACATATGAGTGAGTCATGTGTTATTCTCTGAGTCGTGTCCTTAGATGGGGAATTGTTTAACTCAGCCTGTGTTTGCTATGTCACCAAGTTTCTTGGCTTGCAACAATGGTTAATTTCTAAAATATACAAGCCTTAGAGATTGTATTCAGAGGTTCCTCTATTCAGCAAATATATTTGCCTCTTGAGAGGTCTCTTCCATTGTTACTCAACTTCTCTTGTTTGGCAATTGTTTGGCCAAGCAAGGTAACTATGTTAACTATTAGTCATACTGTGGTCTCCTTTCTATTCACAAACACTCCTGAATGGCTAACTACTTGCTAACTAGCATCTGATCTTCCTTGAGACACACAGACTGGACAATTCAGCATCGCTTGGCAATATTAAAATATGCTATACATGTCTATATAATCAATGCACCTATATTAACCTATAATCCCCGTATATTAAAAAGTCTTTGTCTTCTGTACCTTAGGGGAAGGAAATTAATTAGGTTTTATTTGTATTTGATCATGTACAGTTCAGTTTATCGGAAAAACGATATTCCGCCATATGGAAATCTCGACACATCCCCCTTTTCTTTTGGAATGTTCCAGTGTGTGATCATTTCAAAAGAACAACAAGGATTATTAAACGTTTTTCGTTTTCTTCATTCCTGTGGGAACGCGTTGCGAACGAAGCTTTATGTTTTGTATTTGTAATCCAAGTATGAAAGGGAAATGGACTTTAAACATTGTCTTCATCACATTGAAGTTCATGTTTCACGCTTCAAGAAAAATAAACTTGGCAAATGATACTCCGGATGTAAACAAACAGGTTTCCTCTTGCTGCAAAGGTAGCAAACAGCAACTGTAACAGCGATGAACTGCTTTGGCCTTTGGTTCAAATAAAAGGATTTTCCGGATCTGCTTCAAGATTTGAATAACTCACTCCTGTGAGTATCTGGTGTGGAACAGGTATCAGACTTGCATCTCCATCAAATGGACCTCGGATACATCAGCTCGTCATTTAACGACACATCGCGGGTTTAGGCTCATCTGGACCCTCTAGGATAGGAACATCTATCTGGTCATGATGAACTCCGCTGTATCCGGTAACATCACGGATGCTGGATCTGGCATCACTCGTGGCTCGGCACTCTTCCCCAAGATAAGGACTGCGTAAAGGATGGCAATCGTCAGGTGGGGCATCTTTGCGCCGGATTGGAATCTTTGTGTCCATATGGATTCTAGTAGAGATTAACACATCATTAGGTATACCTGTCAGGAGAAAAATAATTTGTTAGCACACATTTCCAGATTGCTCAATTCTCCGCAACTGTGAGCTAGGGTGACAAATACGCAGTTGATTAATATGTACCCATTTTTCAACAAAGTCATCCCCCTTAGGGATCTTAACCTTGTAAACTACAGGAGACAATTTATCGGTGATTGGATATGGACCTTTCCATGAAGGGAGGAATTTCCTTTCCTTTACCTGGTCTCTGGCAAAATTATACAGATAAACTTTATCGTCCACCTGATACTCCTTTTGTGTAGTTTTGAGGTCATAGTACGTTTTCGTACTGACTGCGGCTTTTTCGATGTTTCTTTGAGCAAATGCAAAGGCATGCTGGAGGTGCTTTCGTAAGTTCTCCACGTATTGATGTGCAGTAGTTGCATTCATCAAGTTATGATCTGAGGTTTTGTAAAGCAAATGCTGGGGTAACACCATCTTTCTACCTGTGAGCATCTCAAATGGTGAAAGTTTGGTTGCTGCGCTTGGAGTAGCTCTAATAGCCATGAGAACTAGTGGCAGCTTGACATCCCAGTCTTTACCTGATTCGGTAACAAATTTTTTTCAGTATATTTACAATAGATTGATTGTAACGCTCCACTCCACCACTAGAGGCTGGTCGGTAAGCTATGTGGAGCTTTCGTTTTACCCCTAGGATTTCCCACATCTTGGTCATTACTTCACTGGTGAAGTGACTTCCGCGATCTGATTCGATGCGCTGGGGAAGACCAAATCGGGAAAATATGTGGTTAATGAGCAGTGATGCGCACACACTGGAACTGCATGTTTTACTTGGTAGACATTCTACCCATTTAGTGAACAGGCATGTTACGGTTAACATATACCGGTTTCCTTTTGAGGACGTTGTTACTGGACCAATAAAATCGATCTGGATGTCTGACCATGGCATAGCTATGCCTCTTTTCATCAGCGGTGCCCTGTGAGTGGGACCTTGTGGCTGGAATTGAGGGCATATCAAGCACCCTTGACAATATGTCCTGACATCCTGTAACATGTGTGGCCAGTAAGCGTAGTCTCTTAATAACTCATACGTTATTTTCTCTCCTCGATGACCAGCTGTCGGGGCATCATGAGCATGTTGCAACATCAAACCCCGATATGCTGCGGGTACTACCCACTGCGTAATACCATTTTTCGAGGTTCGTATCAGCAATCCATCCTGTAATGAAAATTGTGACACACCTTTCATCAGAATACGTAATTCTTCGTTGTCACTGCAGTCTTCCACGGTGATGGGATAATCATGTGGACTTCCAATATGTTTATAAAACAAACCAATAACGGGATCCCCCTTTTGGCTCGCAATGAGATCCTCATTAGGAGAATCTTGACACCACATTGCCACACTGGGTTGAGACTCCTTTTGGGCCTGCCCCCTAGTGGTGACATTTACTTCGATAGTTCCCATGAGGTCATTGATATCGAAGATTTCACCATCAATGGCTGCTTTCTTAGCGAGGGAATCTGCTAGATCGTTCCCATCTTTATCAGCGCCAGGGTGTTTCGAATGACCCCTTACCTTTTTCCAATAAATGGTAAGGTCGTGGGTATTAACCAGTTCATCAATTTTACAAAACAATTTACCATGTTTGACTGGCTTTTTGTTACTCCTTGTCATACTAGTTCTTTTCCAACTGGGAAAATATTCTACAAAACTGTTCCGAACATACTCAGAATCTGTTATCAAAACAAATTCCTTAAGGTCATGTTCGATAGCCATTTGTATAGCTTTATACACGGCAGCGAGTTCTGCGACCTGGCTACTTTTGGGACCAATTTTGTATCCCGCAGATATCTCTGGAAATATGTTATTCCATACGATACCGATACCTGCAACCAGCATCTTTTCATCTCCTTCTGTGTGAAAAGAACAGCCGTCAACATATGCACATGGTAGTGATTTGCAGTACTCTTCTTCATAGGATTTATATGGAGATAAAGATTGCTCTTCCAGAAAATCGTTTTCTGGTGGCTCATCTTTATGTTCCACATGAGTACAATCATGGAGTTCAGCTAATCCTTGAGCAACTGGATTTTTAGTATCTTGTTTATATTTGATTTCCAGTGGCCATCCCATTAGGGACATTGTCCATGCAGTTATCCTGCTGTTTGACAGGTTACCTTCTTTTATTTGGTCACTTTGTAAATATTGTAGTGATTGGTGTGCAGTTTCCACAATGATCTTTTCACCTTGAATAAAACTTCTGAAATATTGCAAAGCCCACACAGTTGCTAATAATGCCTTCTCGCAATTATTAAATTTGACTTCAACTGGTGATAATGATTTGCTGGCATAAGCAATTATTTTATTCAGTCTTTCTTGCTTTTGGAAAAGAACTGCACTTACACTCTTGTCGGTAAAACCTGTTTCAACATAGAAGGGTTTACCACCTTCTGGATAAGCAAGGCATGGGGCCTGTATGAGTTTTGTTTTAAGCTCAGATACAGCTTGTTCATGGCACTCATTCCATTCCCATTGTACTCCTTTCTTTAGCAGCTGCAATAGCGGCTTTGTAATCTCAGCATAGTTATCTATGAACTTGCGAGAATAATTCATCATCCCCAGGAATGATCTCAGTTCCTTGAGATTTGTAGGGGACCTCGTATTTTTGATTGCTTCCACTTTCTTTTTCTGTGGATTAATTCCTTCTGCAGTAATTTCATGTCCTAGGAAATTTACCTTAGATCGGCACCATTGAGCTTTCTGTAAGGAAAGTTTAACACCTGCTTCTCTTAGTTGATTCAATACATATCTCAACTCTGAAATATGTTCCTCAAAGATTGTACTTTTGATAAGGATATCATCGACATAAGTTAGGGTACCTCGTTCAGCTGCATCAGGCATTGCTTTGTGCATGAACACAGCAAATTCGTGGCCTGCGTTGATGTATCCGAAAGGCGTACGGGTCCACGCAAATTGTCTGTTACCGAATGTGAAGGCTAGTTTGTATTGATCCCTTTCATCCACTTTAATTGTCCAATATCCTTGTGCGCAGTCAAGGGCTGTGAATATTTTAGACCCTTGGATTTGCGCCAAGCATTGGTCAATGTATGGTACGGGCCAACCAGACATGTAGACACGTTTGTTTAACTGTCTCAAGTCTGAGCATAGACGGAACTGACCATTTGGTTTAAGAACTCCGAGTACTGGATGATTGAAGGAACTGTGTACTGGTCGGATAATACCTTTCTTTTCCAGGTTCTTAACTATTTCCGATAGTGACTCGTAGGCTGCTAGCGGAAGTCGATATTGTTTGATAAACACAGGGGTGCATCTGGATCAGTCAGGATTCTCGTAACATGTAGGTTCGTTTCCCCACAGTCATAAGAGTCCTTGGCAAACATGTCCTGGAAATCCCAGAATAGTTGCCTTAGCTGCTGTCGTTCTGATTCATTAGAACACCCATCAGCTATAGAGAGCTGTTCTTCCACCCGTTCCTGAAATTCTGGGAAAATCTCAGGTTGACCTACCTCATAAGCTTCTTCAAGCCTATTAGTTAAGTCATTTGGGGTGTAACATGCTTGATCCTTACCCTGCTGGAGTGTTTGATACTCACTTTCATTGATCTCATGGTTAAAAATCAATGATGTTTCCTCGACATGACATGTACCTTCCTCAGGACTGAAAGGATAAACAGAGTGTATGCTGAATAATCCTTCAGGTGTTGAGAAATATTGTTGGTCCACTATTTGTTCTTCTGTCAAATATTCATCAGGTATTAGTCCAATGACTTCATTTTGGAATCCAAAAGTATAATACTCTGAGTCAATGGCTAAGCCAATCATTGTATCCTCCTGTAACGTGATACTATGAGGGCTCATGTTTTGCATGACCATATATAATGGTTCCTGATGAATATTTATTAGGGGAATTGGTTTTACCTTCAACCCCAATTGTTGCATCCGATTGGATAAACAAATCAATGCATCTGCATTTCTCATCTTTTGCCCCTTCTTTACTTGAATGGGTAAAAGAAATGATTTGCAACCTTCAGGGACTTTTACTTTTTCAGCGACAGTGATATCCACTGCATATGGTATTCGCTGTCCCCATCTCAGGGCTTGTTCTCTATCCTGGAATTCCTCTGGGTTTCCGGATAATTTGGACCACAGAACATTATTGACCAGATCAACCTGTATGGCAAATCGGTGAATAATGTCGTTTCCTAAGTACATTTGGTACTGTGGTTCCTTTAACACACTGAAGACATGTTTTGCAGATTTGTTTCCTAGAGACACAGATAAGATGCATTTTGCAATTACATTATGACTCTGGTTATCGTTATCCAGATCGTGGATCCATTCCTGTGTAGAGATAAATTTGATTACCTGAGGGTCGGTAACCTGCTTCAGCAGTCCTAGGCTTATGTAGCTGGCCTCAGATTTGAGATCCAACTTGGCATATTTTACCCGAGCAATATTATTTACCTGCACGGGAGCCAGCACATTATCATTGATTTTCTCGATTTCAACCAATGCCTGTGTATGCTTGGTTATGCCTGCCACTTCCTGGTTTCCTCCTTTAAAGGAAATAGTTAACACATCCTCTTCAAGGACTATCTTTTCAATCTTATCCTTTCGGATATTTATGATGTGAAAAGCAGTGTTAGCATTTTCCTCGGGTTTACCGTTTTTCAGGATCGTGACTTCTGGTATCTGACTGTTCCGGAAATGGATTTCAACAGAGTTAGGCCTTTCCTCAATCATATGGCAGCTGCGTTGCAATTGTGCATTGCTGGAGCGCTCAAAATCAATTGGAGTATTGACTTGAGCCCATATTGCTTCATTTATGAAGTCAATTATGGAATTTAGTCGTTTGAGCAAATCGATTCCAATGATCAATCTATCATATGGAAGATCAACAATCAAAGTTGGATGTTTAATGATCTTTTTACCGATCTTATATGTCAGCCAGGATGTGCCTTTTACTTGTAAACTATTACCACCAACGCTTATCAGCGCACCGTCAAAGGCTTTTAATCTTGGCTTCCTTTGTGATGAATCCAAGATCTGCTGGTAATAGTTAAAAGACAGAATAGTAACCTGGGAACCGGTATCCAGTAAACCTGGGATCGGTCCGATACATCCATCTTGTAGATGGGTATCGATAAAATACCGGCCATCTACCTGTTCAAGATTGCAAAGAAAATTGGAATGTTTTTCCATTTGTTGCTTCAGAGAATGATCTCTCTGCAGCGTCAGGGTATTAGGAACTTGTTCCTCCTGATTCTGCCTGCAAGGCATTTGGGTTCCCATGGATTCTACCACTGGGACAATCTGAACAGAGGGTACTTCACGCTCTGGCTCAAATGACACAATATCACACATTTGTGGTGAAATATCGAGAACAATAGACTTCCCATCCTCGACCTGGGATAGGTCGGTACATTGCACATCATTTTCATTAACCGTATTTAGTACTGCCATATCCATTTCCGTGCAGTGATCTGTCTCGGTTTCCTTTAGTTGGCAGAGCTGGGCCCTGCCTCCCCAGCTAAAAAATCCTCATGCTGTCTTCCTGCAGATCCCTGAGCCAACTTACCCATCATGTCACTCAATTTGTTCACTTGATCAACAAGCTGATCAAACCTATTAGGTCGGCGAGGGTTCTGGTTCCTGGGATCATATCTGTTCCCTGCGGGTGATCCACTCCTAGGTGAGTTAGGTGGTGATCTACCCCTAGGTGAATTAGGTGGGTGCTGTCTCCTTTCCCACTGCTGCCTGGGTCGGTTATCCCATTGTCTATATCTTTGGGGTCGTCTGTACCCCTGGGGTTCTCTATATCCCTGGTAACCTCTATACCTTTGACTACCCTGGTTTCCTTGGTAACCCTGGTATCCTTGATACCTGCGATTGAACCGAGGACGGTAGACCTGGTTCTCAGAACCTGAGCTATCCCTATCTGACCCTTTAGGATTTTGTGGTCTGTTTTGATTAGGGTTTTGTTGCTGTCTTTGGCCCTGCTGGATAGGTACTTTTGCAGGAGGTATTTTCTTCTGCTGGGATTCAAGGTTTAGGTCCGCTTTCACTTTGGTTTCTTCTACTCTGCGCTCTGGGTACTTTTTGTTGTTTCTCCCACTTACATTGGAACTCCCACTGATGTTGAACAGCAGTGTCGCTGAGGTAACCATTTTCTCTAGGGAGTTTCCGAAGTCTAACTCATTGGCCATGCTTAACTTTATTTGGGTAGGCAATGCATCGTAATATGCCTGTTTAAAGTCAAGAGACTCCCAGTTAGGATTCCGATATGCTAAACTGTAAGAGTTTTTTAGCACGGAGAGGAATTCTCGGGGGCTCTGATCGGGTCGACAAGTAAGTCGATACACATCTCGTTTTGCTTCTGAGTTAGTGCGATACGGCCCAAACTCAAGCTTCACTTCGTGTGAAACTGCTTGCCATCTAATGATACCCCGCTCTTTAAATGAGGTGAAATAGTGGCGGTATCTGTCATCAAAAACCCATGGGAGAAATCTGATCCTGTCTGCTTCAGACAGATTTAAAGAATCCATAGTGGATTCATATAACTCCAAGTGGGATGCGATTTGTGCTGAACCCTTTTTAGTGAATTTTGGCACAGCGGTGTTTAAGAATTTTATGATGCTGGCCGAGCTCTGCTTTTCCTGGGAGTACTGATTATTTCCCCTGCTTGAAACCCCTTTATACGTACCTTTCCCCCTTCTTGGGATAGGGCTGGATTTCCGCTTTCTCTCATCAGCCTCCAATTCATCTGAATCAATATCAGCAAGGGAGTCGTGACCTTTATGGGAATCATCATGCCTAGGGGCCCTCATTTGCATATCTCTCTCTGGAGAGGAATCCAAATGTTGATCTTTAGGGACCCTTGTACTGTCATCGATTATGGTATTCATAGTCTTACATACCGTCTCCATACGATCCAACATGCCTTGCCATTTTAGGTCATATGGAGTGAGTATTGGCGGGCAAGGGCTGGATGATCTATCGAGTCTACCTGCCTGTTGGATTTTGAAGTACTGCTGTTGTAGTTCTTCAAAATCCTGTTTAAGTCTGCGATGCGCTTCACGATTCCGTTCGGCGTCTCTTTCCAGACTTTTGATCGCTACCTCCCTGTCTGAAATATCAATCATTAATTGGTCTCTATCAGCCCTTATAATTTGAAGATCTGATTCCACATCCCGTAACTGGGAGTTCAATGATTGGACGTTTCCCTCTGTTCCTTGCAATTGGGATCTCAACTGTACAATCTCTTTTTTCCTAGATTGTGCAAGAATATCTACCTCTAATAACCCATATAACACAGAGGGTAGGGCGCCTAACAACCTCTTCTTCAGTTCGGAATCCGAGGTTATTGTGATCATACATGAAAGATAGTGATCCACCATACCTTTAGATTGAAATATACAATCAGCTTCCTGTTTTACACTTTTCCTCATTCTGCCTATCCATTCATCTACTTCCTCATTATATTTTAGTTGTATAAATATAAATTCCACAATTTTTCGGAACGTCTGTTCCAAATGCAGTTCTGAATCACTACCTGTAGCACTCATGATTCAATAGCCAATGCAATAAAACCAGAAAACGTTTTTACACTGTTTAAACCAGTAATGGAAAGTAAACGGATCTCACTAGGGCCTCCAATTTTATGTCGGGCGTTTTGTCAATGTTTGTATAACTTGTTTAAAAATAAATATAAAATCAAAAATGTAAATGTAATGCTCCTGGGAAAATAGGAGGAGCTAAAATACAAACATACGCCTAACTGTGTGAGCTTGTTTTCCGAGGTTTTACAGTACTGGTTTAAACATGCAAATAAATGTGAACCAATTTATAAAAATATCAATTTAATATCGAATAAATATTACAATATCAAAACAATATAATATTGCACTTTTGATATAAAACAAAACTCATAAGGTCATTCTTATAATAAGCAATGAGCTGGATAATAATTTCAGTAAAACATCAAAAGGTTATTATACTTATTCACCAATACAAAAGGCTTAAACCAATTAGCAGTCAACTCAAATACAGTGCAGAGTTATGACTCATCAAATATGGCCGTCGGCCCTGTTACTCGATTTACCACAGGGTCTCTGGAGACAAAATGGATGAATTGAACGACAACAAAATGGCTGTTATCAAAATCAAAATGGCTGCTATCAAAAACAAAATGGTGGCTATCAAAAACAAAATGGTGGCTATCAAAAATCAAAATTGCGCAGTCCAAAATCAAAAATGCGCTATCCAAAATAAACTGGCTGATGTCAGCTATACCATTCAATATAACAAATTTAGGATGACTCAGTGGATCTGACGACTGGGCGTTGCCCCACAATCGCTATGCAATCAACTATAAGTGACAGGAATTTTCCCTCTGTCTACACTTTAACCTCCGCTGGCCTGTGATACTACACAGAGCAAGCGGGTAAAATACATATAATTTTGGAATAAGATATCTATTGAGTCGTCCTAAATTTGGCTAGGTGTGGCTTGCACATGCTGCGGCAAAGTATCAAAATATCTAGAGGAGGTAGCTTGAAAGGTCTAGTTTTTTTATCCAAGACTGAGTTAAACAGCCAGTTATCAATGAACATATGGTAGAACTTAGGTGAGTTGTTTCCAACTTGCAACTTTGGAAAAGCTCACCCCTTTTTAAAATATCAACCAATGAAATTCAATCAATACATCATATGTTCAGATATTCTGCGCTGTAATAAGCCGTCTAACTAGCAAGAAAATCAGAACTGGGTTCAAGTATAGTCACCAAGATGGCCTCTGGGCGTGTTCCTCTTAGGCGTGGCTGTGTTCAGATGGCATGAATCCTCTATGTCCTGGTCTGCTCAGATCTCTTGATGGTCTGATCCTCTCTCATTGAATGACCCCTCTCATTGAATGACCCCTCTCATCTTATTCCCCTCACTACCTATGGTCCTGCCCAGGAGATTAAATCTTCTAGCCTATCACTGGGCAGTGGGAGTGACCAATGGGAGCTTTCTGTGACTAATCTTTAACCCAAGTGTAATACTGGCTTTCACCCTTTGTAGGTGCTGTTGGCTAACTAATCACAGACTTACTGGGATATTTGGCAAACTAAAAACAAAAATCATGTTTTATTATAACCCAACAGTGAATAAATCAATGTTATAATTCCTCTATGGATAGCTGACCTTGCTGGAATCACTGGTTATTATTCAGGATACAGTGACCTTTTTCTACCATATTTCGGATAGATTGGATTTGATCCAAAATCATAGTGACATATTGAAAACCACCATGGACCTCTCCTTTATAACATATTGTGCTTGTTAGCAGAGTTTTATACCATTAACATTATTGTTTAACATGCAACACTGGTAAACATATAGCATATCCATATTATTATTGAATTGATTGTAACTAATGTATAAGACTTAATCATATAGTATCTGTATTACTCTTTGTATGATACATTTCTACTCATAAGGTATACATATGAGTGAGTCATGTGTTATTCTCTGAGTCGTGTCCTTAGATGGGGAATTGTTTAACTCAGCCTGTGTTTGCTATGTCACCAAGTTTCTTGGCTTGCAACAATGGTTAATTTCTAAAATATACAAGCCTTAGAGATTGTATTCAGAGGTTCCTCTATTCAGCAAATATATTTGCCTCTTGAGAGGTCTCTTCCATTGTTACTCAACTTCTCTTGTTTGGCAATTGTTTGGCCAAGCAAGGTAACTATGTTAACTATTAGTCATACTGTGGTCTCCTTTCTATTCACAAACACTCCTGAATGGCTAACTACTTGCTAACTAGCATCTGATCTTCCTTGAGACACACAGACTGGACAATTCAGCATCGCTTGGCAATATTAAAATATGCTATACATGTCTATATAATCAATGCACCTATATTAACCTATAATCCCCGTATATTAAAAAGTCTTTGTCTTCTGTACCTTAGGGGAAGGAAATTAATTAGGTTTTATTTGTATTTGATCATGTACAGTTCAGTTTATCGGAAAAACGATATTCCGCCATATGGAAATCTCGACACTATGTTTGCATGTCATGCAGCCCATGAACTGCCTTAAAACTGCCTGAAAACCGCCTCAAACTGCTTCACGCTAACCCAGCTACCTTGCTCTGCTGCATAGGATCTGCTAACACTTATGCTTACTGACATGGATAACTTGCTGGATTGTATCTGAACTGGCTACACTGGTGCCCTTGTGCATGGCTGATCATCTTTGCCTGTGTTTTATATCTGCTGGAGATCTATATCCACGCAAGTGATACGGAAGTTATTTATATTTCCCACGGATTTGTGGACTTTTATTGGGACTGCGATTGGGTCCAGGATTATTCAATGCATAAGGTGCATAGTGATCTTTTTCTACATATTCAAGCGGATTTCTGAGCATTATCCTCATTACATCAAACCATAAGAGGGCTAAGGAGTGATTAAGACCTAGGTCTAGGGTGCATGGACTTTTGCAGTACTGTAATCTTCTGGGTTCTTTCAGTAATTGATGTTCGTGGCTATATGCATTCACCAATGACATTATTATTCTGCCAGTAATACAGGAATACTAAGATTGATTAGGTTGGAGGACTGCAGCCTCCTCCTGTCTGGGATATATAGGTCTATTTTAGTTTATTAATGTTTGTTAGTCTGTTTTGTGTAGTTTTTTGATATATTCTATGTATATACAATATATGTTAATACGTTTTTCTACTTAATTGATTAAATATAATAAAAATAACATTATTCTGCATGCACCCAAGAGTCAGTTCAATCCTTTTGTTTTATGCTTATTCCCAGCATTACTTTTTCAATAGAAAGCTCCCTGCAGGGAGATCCGCATCTGAACTGGTGATAACATTATCTTGTGTTTACTTAATTGTAGCACTGTAGCAGAAGAATGTAAACATTCCCTGGCTGTGCAGAAACTTCTGTGTCCAGAACCTATACACTGCTCAGAAATCATTACTAGGTACATTCACAAAGGACTAGAGGACATGATCTGTACATGGATGAAAAAAGTTTTAGCCATTTATTTAGGAAAGGGTTCTTTACAGTAAGAGTGATTAAGATGTGGAATGCATTGCCACAGGAAGTAGTTATGGCAAATTCTATACCTGCATTTAAAGGGGACTTTTATGGTTTCCTTGTGTTGAAAGACATCCATGGCTACAATTACTAGGTAATGCCCAGTGATGTTGATCCAGGGATTTTATCTGATTGCCATCTGGAGTTGGGATGGAATTTTTTCCCTTTGGGGGCTAATTGGACCATGCCTTGTAAGGGTATTGGATCAACAGGTGTATGTGAGGGAGCAGGCTGGTGTTGTACTTTGTTCGCTGGTTGAACTCGATGGACGGAAGTCTTTTTTTCAACCCAAATAACTATGTAACGATGTAACTTTTACAATATAAATGCACCAGTTATGACTAAAATGCAATGGTAGCTTTCAGAGCAAATACAATTGTACTTTGTGAACTTGTAATTTCTAAATGAATAATACTTATGCACAAACGCAAATATGATAACTGTATGGGATATAAAAAGTAGGAAAACACATTTTTATTGAACATTATGTCAGAGTTTAATACCGCTTTAAGTGTTAAGAGGCATGTGAAGTAGAGGAACCACTTCAATGGCCCTGGACCCACAAGAGGGGCCATTGAAGTGAATCATCACACTTTGCAAACTTAAGAGATTGTTGTTGAAAGGATTGAGATAATAGAAAAGTATAAGGAAGGTAGAGAAGAGGGGAAATTGGCGGCCCTCTGCGTCCCTTTTTACCTCTTATACAGAAGTTGTTATAGGGCCATCAGTATTCACAAAGTAGTTTTTAATTAGCAGTGACCAGACTTTCTGAAATTTGTCCATTGTGTTCATAAGCACCTTTAGTTTCTCAAAGAACATGTATTGCACCAGCCCAGTTGTAACCTGTTTAAATATTAAAAATGGCTTCTTCCAAGAAGAAGCTATTGTTCAACAGCTGTGAAAATGAAGAATAAAATTTGTTTTTGGGCCTCCCTCCGTACAATGTAAATCAGCCGGTAAACCTTTATATTTTGATTTTAGGGCAGGAAAGTGCCATCTGCTTTGCTTCTGTCAAAAACCTACACGGTTCTTGCCTTTTTTCGCATGATTGCCAACTCAGCAAAGGAACAAGCCTTTAAAGTGTTGCTATCATAAATCTGGCATAGCCTGTAGCGTGGATCGGGGGGGGTTGGCCCTAGAGCTGCGCAGCCGCACTCGTGGCTATGCGGACTGCGCAGCCGCGGCCAGCTCATGCGGCTATGTTTGTAGGGGCAGGAGAGCCTGACCCTGGCCGTGAGGTCGGGATCCGGCCCGGGGGGCTATTGAGCGGCGGGGACCCGGCGGAACGGCGCGGACAGCGTCCTCCGTGCCTTAAAATCTGATGCAGGTATTTTACTTTTTTTTTTTTTATTTGGCTTCGGAAGTCCTTAAAGACCTAGAGCCCGTTTTTAAACGGGCTTGGGTCTACTAGTAATTAATAGTAATTTAATTACTGCATAACCACCAGGTGTCATAGTGTTTCCAAGTATTATAAAGTAGGAATAACCCTTGTAATGATTTTTGTCTATATTCCAAAATGCCTAAAAACATCCATAACCAAAACATTTTGCTTCTCATACTCAAAATCCAGCGTTTAAAAGTATTTCAAAGGAGAAAAAAAATATTGTTAACTTTGTACAAAAGCGGTACAATTTTTTCATGTGCTTTTAACCTTCCTGGCAGTAAGCATAATTTTTTTTTTTTTTGCTACACGCAGCTAGCACTTTGCTAGCTGCGTGTGCACAACGATCGCCGCCGCGCTGCCCCCCCAGACCCCATACGCTGCCTGGCCAATCAGTGCCAGGCAGCGCTGAGGGGTGGATTGGGACTCCCTTTGACATTATCCCGCCTGTCGCCATGGCGACGGGGGAAGCCCTAATGGATATCCCATTCAGAATGGGATTTCCGGACGGGCTTGATCGCCGGAGGCAATCAAAGAGGGTAGGGGGATTTGTAGCTAGCGTTAGGCTAGCTACATGACTAAAGAAAATTAAAAATAGTGCTGCGCTGCCCCCTGGCGGTTTTAATTAACCGCCAGGAGGATTAAACCTTAAAATCATGAAATAAAAAGCATACCTGCAGAAAGTCTGCAGCAACCCTAGCACTTACCTCCCTGGGCTCCAGCGCTGCAGTTTTCCCTCCGTCCTCTGGGTTGCGCTGGGACCCTAAAGTGAGACAACTGGCTGGATTGTAGATGGGTGTTATGAGGCCTTCACTCCAGGCCTGAGGAAAGGAGCCCGCACTCAGGATAAGGTTGAATAGTCTTGCGAGTGCCTCATGCATGTCCGGGGGGCTGTATTCGATCATCTCTGGCAGGATGCCATCGGTACCGCTAGCATTCTTACATTTTCGCAGCTTTGTTCTTTCTCTTATTTCCTGCACCGTGATTGGTGTAACCAGAGGGTTTTGAAAGTCCTTGATTGTCTCCTCCATGTCCTTAAGTTTTGCGGCTATTTGTTTCCGTTCCGAGGTTTGGGCATTTTCTGGGATGTCTTTGTAGCGGTCCCTGAAGTAGTGGAGCCAGATGTGGCCATTTTGGATGTGTAGAGGGCTTTTCTTGGGCTTTGTCCCAATGTGGTTCCAAGTCTCCCAGAATGAGTGGTCTTGGAGGGAGTCCTCCAGCTGTTGGAGTTTGTGGGAGATGTGGCTCTGTTTTTTTCCGCCTGAGGGTGTCTTTGTATTGTCTCTGTAGGTGGTCATGGGCTTCCCTTAGGTCCTGGTTGTTGGGGTCTCTGTGCTTTTGGTTAGAGGCTGCCCTTAGAGAATTACGTAGAGCCTTGCACTCACTGTCAAACCATTTTTGGGACTGTTTATTTGTGGATCTCTTAAAGTTGGTCTGCTTGAGGCCAGCGAGTACTGCCATGTTATATAAGATGTTGCTGAAGTCCTTCACTGCATGGTTGACACCTTGTTGGTTTGGTTCATATAGGTTGGTATGAAAGTTTGTCAGCAGTTCTTGGATTTTGGCAGTGTTGGTCATGTTGGTGAATTTGATGGCAGACTCTTTGGGCCATTTTAAGGATGGTGGCAGCTTGTAGAGACCGGTCTGGTGAGGCTGCTATGCGGTTGGTTTATCGGTGGATTTCAGGTACAGCAAGATTTGGATGTGGTCTGACAGGTGTGTTTCAGGGGTGACTATGAGGACATTGATGTTTATGGGGTCTGTGCCTGTGACAGCATAATCTACCACACTGCTGCCTACATGTGAGTTCATAATAAATCTCCCAAGAGAGTCACCCCTAGTTCGCCCATTCATTATGTATAGGCCGAGGCTCCGGCACAGGTTCAACAGGGCTTTCCCACTTTTGTTTACTGTCTTGTCATAGCCATTTCTTGCTGTCTGCATTGGTTCCTGTTAGTAGCTCTCTCCTCCAAGTATGTATGTGTTTCCTTCAGAGGTCAGATAGTTCTTCTCTGTGCCTGTTCTGGCGTTGAGGTCTAGTAGCTGGCTTCTCTTTTTAGGACCTCACAGATGTCAGGTTTGTAGTAAGGGGACTCTGTTGGGGGGATGTATGCTGCACACAGGTACATGTCTGACTGAGAGGTGAGGATGGAGCTGTTTATTTTGATCCAGATGTGGCCGTCTCCTCGTTTGATTGCTTTGATGTGCTCTGTAAGCTTCTCCTTATACCAGATTAGTATGCCTCCTGAACGCGGCCCTGTTTAATGTTCCTGTTTTTCAAAGAAGATATGGAGAATTCCTGGTACCCCATGGGTACGAAAGATTCATCCTCTGCCCGGGTCCATGTCTCCAGGAGGATTTGGATATCAATGTTTTCAAGTCTCTTTTAAAGTCTGGATCATTTGTTTTGGATCCAAAAGCTGAGGCGTTCAGCCCTTGGATGTTCCAGCTACTGATAAGGGATGTCATTTTGAGTCGGTTTACCTTGTAATGAGCAGAAATTTTCATAGGACTCAGTATTTTCGGGGAGAGGGTGGACACTATTGTGGGTGTCAACTCAATATGCTATGTAGGTTGATAAGCAAAGTTCTGATTTCCACCATGATGCTACCCTCTGTTGCTTTGTGTTGCCATTGTGGGGCAGGCGGTTTCCTACATGTTTGCCATGCTTGTGGGCTCTCTCTCTGGTGTTGGGTCATTGCGGTTTGCTGTCTTGATTGTTGAGTTAGGGCTTTCTTGGAGTCTCTGGGGTCTATTTTTCACCATGTCCTTTAGTTCCTTTGCTAGGCGCCTGACTCCTTGTTTGTTAAGGTGCTTGTTGTTGTACAGATGGTCGGTTGTGATTGTGGTGTGCTTTGCCAGTTGTATGTCTGGTGAGGGTCTGAGATGGGAGGCCAGCTCTGCATTGATTTGTTTGTCTGGCGAGGAATGTCTTTTCTTGGGAGCAGGGAAGAGAGGATAATCTTTGTGCTGGGGAATTTCTGCTGTGCCCTTTTAACCATTTGTGACAATTTGTATGTGATGGTTTCTTGGTCTGTGGTGTTTTCTTGTTTAATATCATTGGTGCCGGTGTGCAGGATGAGATGTTTTGGGTCGGTGAAATAAGGCTCATTAACCCATTCGCGTTCCGTCGTTTTCACTTGAGAAATGTTCACCTCCCATTCATTAGCCTATAACTTTATCACTACTTATCACAATAAACTGATCTATATCTTGTTTTTTCCGCCACCAATTAGGCTTTCTTTAGGGGGTACATTTTGCTAAGAGCCACTTTACTGTAAAAGCATTTTAACAGGAAGAATAAGAAAAAAACGGATAAAATCATTATTTCTCAGTTTTCAGCCATTATAGTTTTAAAATAATACATGCCTCCATAATTAAAAGTCACGTATTGTATTTGCCCATATGTCCCGGGTATTAGACCATTAAAATTATGTCCCTATCACAATGTATGGCGACAATATTTTATTCGGAAATAAAGGTGCATTTTTTCCGTTTTGCATCTATCACTATTTACAAGTTTAAAATAAAAAAAAGATAGAGATATATCATCTTTACATTGATATTTAAAAAGTTTAGACCCTTAGGTAAATATTTACATGTTTTTTTTTTTATTGTAATGGTAGTTTTTTTTTTATATTAAACATTTTATTTGGGTAGTTTTGGGAGGGTGGGGTGTAAACAATAGGTTTAAAATGTAAATGTGTGTTGATTTTAATTTTTTTTTAACTTTTAGTTGTAGTATTACTTTTTGGCCACAAGATGGCGGCCATGAGTTTGTTTACATGACGTCACTCTAAGCGTAACACGCTTAGAGCGACGCATGGGGGAGGTAACAGCCAGAAAAGCGAAGCTTCCGAGAGAAGCTGTTGCTTTTTCAGCGGGGGAGAGGAATCTGTGATCGGGCACCATAGCCCGATTTACTGATAGCCTGGCTAACGAACCGCGGGTCGGGAGCGCGCATGGTTCCTGGACGTAGTGTCTACGTCTAGGAACCAAAATAGGTTAATGACCTGTGTTACTTGTTCAATAGTTGAAGTGATGATTTTGATGACATTCATCCCTGGAAAGAGTCTCTCCTTATGTCCAGGTATTTTCCATTAGAGCAGGGGTGTCAAACTCAAAAAGACGGAGGGCCGAAAGTTAAAATTTAAAGCAGGTCGAGGGCCGACAGCCATATTTATTCTCCAACCCCCCCCCCCACCCCACCTTCCCTACTATTTGGAATGATCACACAGCACCCCACAATTTGCACCGCACGTCATAACTGCGGTGCAAAAAGAAATTGTTAGGTTAACCAGGCATAGTTGCCCAGAGTAAAGGTTAGCAAGGTATGTGCAACCAGTAGAAGGTAACCAGGCATAGGAGCACCAGAATAGGTAGCTAAGCATAGCAGGTGCCCTAGTTATCCAGACACAGGTGCCCCACTATAGGTAGCTAGGCATAAGTAGGTGCCTCAGTATAGGTAGCCAGGCTTAGCAGGTGCCTCAGTATAGGTAGCCAGGCATAGGTAGGTGCCTCAGTATAGGTAGCCAGGCAATAGGTAGGCAGTGTTCTCCCCAGAATTTTTTTTCAGCCGGGTGGCATGAAGTAGTAGCCGGGTGGCATGAAGTAGTAGCCGGGTGGCATGAAGTAGTAGCCGGGTGGCATGAAGTAGTAGCCGGGTGGCATGAAGTAGTAGCCGGGTGGCATGAAGTAGTAGCCGGGTGGCATGAAAAAGTAGCCGGGTGGGAAGAGATGAAAATGCAAGACAACTATGCTTACAGCATAGGAGGAGGTGAGCCGATGACAGCCGGGTGGTCACCAAATCTAGCCGGGTGGAGCACCCGGCTAAAAGAGTCTGGGGAGAACACTGGGTAGGTGTCCCAGTATACGTAGCTAGGCATAGGTAGGTGCCCCAGTATAGGTAGATAGGCAGTAGGTAGGTGTCCCAGTATAGGTAGGAGCCTCAGTGTAGGTAGGTAGGCGCCTCTGTATAGGTAGCCAGGCAATAGGTAGGTGTGCCAGTATAAGATAGCCAGGCAATAGGTAGGTGTGCCAGTGTAAGCAGCTAGGCAATAGGTAGGTGCCTCAGTATAGGTAGCTAGGCAATAGGTAGGTGCCTCAGTATAGGTAGCTAGGCAATAGGTAGGTGCCTCAGTATAGGTAGCTAGGCATAGGTAGGTGCCTCAGTATAAGGAGCCAAGCAATAGGTAGGTTCCCTAGTATAGGTAGCCAAGCAATAGGTACGTGCCTCAGCATAGGTAGCCACTAGCCAGGCAATAGGTAGGTGTGCCAATATAGGTAGCCAGGAAATAGGTGTGTCAATATGGGTAGCCAGGCAATAGGTAGGTATCCCAGTATATATAGCCAGGCTATAGGTAGGTGCCTCAGTATAGGTAGCCAGGCTATAGGTAGGTGCCTCAGTATAGATAGCCAGGCTATAGGGCAGCACGGTGGCGTAGTGGTTAGCTCTCTCGCCTTGCAGCGCTGGGTCCCTGGTTCGAATCCCAGCCAGGGCACTATCTGCAAAGAGTTTGTATGTTCTCTCCGTGTCTGTGTGGGTTTCTTCCGGGCACTCCGGTTTCCTCCCACATTCCAAAAACATACGGATAAGTTAATTGGCTCCCTCTAAAAAAAAAAATTGGCCTTAGACTACAGTACTTACACTACATAATATAGACATATGGCAATGGTAGGGATTAGATTGTGAGCTCCTTTGAGGGACAGTTAGTGACAAGATATATATATATATATATACACACTGTACAGCGCAGCGTAATATGTTGGCGCTATATAAATACTTAATAATAATAATAATAATAGGTAGGTGCCTCAGTATAGATAGCCAGGCTATGGGTAGGTGCCTCAGTATAGATAGCCAGGCGCCTCAGTATTGGTAGCCAGGCTATATGTAGATTCCTCAGTATTGGTAGCCAGGCTATAGGTAGGTGCTTCAGTATAGATGGCCAGGCAGTGGGTAGGTGGCGGTGCCTCAGTATAGCCAGGCAATAGGTAGGTGCCTCGGTATAGGTAGCCAGGCTATAGGTAGGTGCCTCGGTATAGGTAGCCAGGCTGTAGGTAGGTACCTCACTGTAGGTAGCCAGGCAAAAGGTAGGTGCCCATGTATAGGTAGGTAGGAAGTTGTCCTAGTAATAGCCTGCTGGCCGTTGCACTCGCCGATGCGGCGGGTGGTGGCAGTTCTGCATTCTGCACACCAGCGTGAGCCCCGCACTGGAGAATGATACGGAAGAACTGTGTGTCCCTGGCTGCTGGCACGCGTATACAGGAACTTCCTGTATATGCGCGTCAGCAGCCAGGGACACCCCGCTCTCCTGTGATCAGTGCGGGGGTCACGCTGGTGTGCAGAGCTGCCGCCACCCACCGCACCAGAGAGGACAACGGCCCGCGGCAAAGAGAGGAGAGAGGAAGATGGGCTGTCATCGGGAGGTGACAGGAGGCGGAGCAAGTCGGGAGGCGGAGCAGGTGAGTGATAGAGCAAAGCAACGCTCTATCAACTCACACGAGGATGATGGGCAGGATGGGGCGGACCCTCTAGCGTGGCTGCGGGCCAGCTTTGAAAGCGCCGCGGGCCACAACTAATGTTAATTTAAAAAGTAGTGGCGGGCCAAGTTTTCTGGCGCTGAGGGCCAAATTTGGCCCGCGGGCCAGAGTTTGACACATGTGCATTAGAGTCTATAACCAGCACAATGTCAGGACTGCAAGGTTTATAGGAGCCATTTGATTGGTGTTTAGGCTTGGGCTGTGGGTTGTTGGGTGAGGCTGTGTTTGGCAGTATTTGGGGAGGGGGCTGGATGGCTGTGATTGTCACTGGTCTCTTGGGTGATTATTGCATCCTGTGTGTTGTGCGGAGCACTGTCTTTGGTCAGCACAGGTTTTGTGGGGGTCTTTGTGCTTTTTGTTGTCTCCTCCAACTTTTGTGGCTGTTTTAATAATTTTAATTTCCTGATCTCCTCTGTTTTGTGAGTTTTCCTCATGTAGTTTTTGTAGGGAAATGTTGATATCATTCAAGGCTGCAGTGTGCTCCGCTTTCATCCTGGCTATTTCTTCTCTGTTGATCATTTGCATTTTTCACACCTTGGCTGCTTTTAGTTTCTTCCCTGAAAAGAGTGAAGTCTTTCTAATTGGGACAGACGGTCTCTGAGAGTCTCCAGGGAGGGGTGTGAGAAGCCTGGTGCCTGGTCTTCTCTGGAGGGGGGCTGTTTCTGTTGTGTTGGAGTTTAGTTCTCAGCCTCATCTCTGGGAACAGTCCTTGCAGATGATTTACGACCATTGTTTGCGTTGACAGTGTTTGTCTGGTTTTCTTTAAAGTTAATTGCAAGTCTATCAATATCAGGATAAAGCTTTTCAAATATATTTAAGTAACGTTCTGCCCCCTGGATCAAGACACTGCCATTGTGGTATACAGTTACTGTAAGTGTAGTAACATCTGGGTCCTCCTTGTCTTTTATTCTGATTTATCTCCCATTTTGATACAATTTTTTTTTTTTATGCTTTTTTCGAATTTTTCACAAATGGCATTATGCCAGGCTTGGGTGTCATGTGTAAAAAATATCAGGTTTGTTCTTACTCTAGGAATAGAGGAATAGTCAGCAAACAGTCTCTGGCATGCTTTTAGCTAGCTTCAATCTTTCTTCTTTCTTTGCATCATTGCTTTTATTGCCAGGAGAGTAAACTATCTCCCATGTGCCAGACCCCCTGCTGCTAGATGTGCTGGGCTTATCTGCATCCTGGCTTGCCTTTTGATCTGCTGGCTTCAATGTTGCTATTGTGAATCCCTTGATAAACTATTTCTTATTTCTATAAGTAATAGTCAGCAGAAATGCCCTTACCTTGTTTTCTGCAGATTTGGTCAGTTCTGGGGTTACTCTCTGCTGGTGTTAGGATCTGTTGGTTGGCTGGAGCTGGCTGCTGCTGCTTGTTGCTTTTCCTATGAGTGACACAGCTTGTTTATCCTTCTATAAGTGGTTATCTTCTCTATTCAGAGCATTTGCTTTTTAATCTTTAAGGTAGCCATACACTGGTCGATTTGCCATCAGATTCGACAAACAGATCCTCTCTGATCGAATCTGATCAGAGAGGGATCGTATGGCTGCCTTTACTGCAAACAGATTGTGAATCAATTTCAGCCTGAAACCGTTCACAATCTGTGGTGGTGGTACTGCCGCCGCTGACCCCCCCGCATACATTACCTGCTCCGCCGGCGCGACTCCCCAGGTCTCCGCTGTCGTCTTCTCCGCTCTGGTCTGGTCTCCGGGTCCGGCAGGCTTCACTTCTTCCTGTCTGGGGGAAGTTTAAACAGTAGAGCACCCTCTACTGTTTAAACTTCCTGCCGGTACAGGAAGAAGTGAAGCCTGCTGGATCCGGAGCCTTGCGCGGAGACGGAAAAGCAGTGACCGTGGGGATACGCGCCGGCCGGATCAGGTAATGTATTGCAGCTATATTGCGTCGATCGTCGGGCACTTGAACACCGCTAGCAACGCGCTCGCTACCCGCGGGCAATCGACGGTAATTTCCCGCACGGAGCGATCAACGGGATTGATCTATTTCGGGAAAAATAGATCGAAATTTAGCGTTAACGTTAACGATTTGACAGCAGATTCGATCCCAGTGATTGAATCTGCTGTCGATCGGCGGGGAATCAGCCTAGTGTATGGCCAGCTTTAGTCTTTTTATTCTTTAGACTTCCATAGGCTCCTCTGGTTTCCATGTTATGTCTTGGTTGTGTCCTTTGTGTCCTTTCAGTTGCCTATTACAAGGTAAAATTGGTGAAGTTTCAGAAGCTCAATGTAACGATCTGCTGGTGTGTGAGCACTAGCAGACAGACAAATATCAGACGTTCCCTGAACGGGAAATGTCCACAGTGTCAGTAGAAGGCAGCACTAACACTGAGTACTGATAATGAGAATGGTCAGGCAAAACAGGGTCGGTAACAGATCTGACAGACACAGTACAAAATCGGCAGGCAAATACGTTTAGTGAACAGGCAGAGGTCGGCAACAATCAGATGTGCAAAGGTACAGAATCGGTAGGCAAAAGCTAAGTGAGTGTTCAGGCAGAGGTCGGCAACAGATCAGATTGGCAAAGGTACAGAATCGTTAGGCAAAGGGTAGTCAGACGATCAAGCAGAAGTCAAACACAGTATACAGCGCATGTGTCCACCCTCATTTGCAGTCTGAGAATCATGCGGCCGGATCTCTGCATGAACGCTGCTGACTCCATCCCTGACAATGCGGGCAGCCGCACCGGAAGTCCCAGATGCGCTGCCAGCGGAGGCAGCAGAAACTGACATGGTAAGCGCAGGATTACTGACACATGTTCAGTAAAGATATATAGATATATATATATATATATATATATATATATATATATATATATATAGATATATATATAGATATATATATAGATATATAGATATAGATAGATATATATTTTATATAGATATATGGATATATATAGATAGATAGAGATAGATAGATAGATAGATAGATAGATAGATATTTTATATAGATAGATAGATAGATAGATAGATATAGTGTGTATATATGGGCAGTGACACAAAGATCATACATGCTGTGTCCGTTGGAACGAAAGTGTATAGCAACTGGGAGTTCGGATTTGGTATTGTTAATAGTGTGCCTGTGTCCATTCATACGTTTGTGCAGAGTTTGTCCAGTTTCTCCCACGTACATAACATTGGGGCATTTAGCACACATGATCAGATATACCAGATTGATGGAACCACAGGAACATGTGCCTTGTACTCTGTACTCCTGTTGTGAATCTGGTATCGTTAACCTGTCAGTGGAGTAAATGTGTCTGCAGGTCCCACATCTTTTTTTGTAGGCAGGGTGATGTTCCGTTTTGTTGAGGCCTATTCAAAGAACTCCGGACACTCATCTGTTTTAGATTGTGTGGTTGCCGATATGACAAGAGGGGTGGTTTAGGGAATATCTTTCTCAGTCTGTGATCTTTGTGTAAAATGGGATGAAGTTCCTTAGCAATCCTCCTTAAGATTTCCAGGTGTGGGTTGTAGGTGACAACCAAAGGGACACGGTCCTCCTTCTGGTTTTGCTTATATTTCAGGAGTTCAGTCCTGGGGATGATGCTAGCTTTCCTGATTTGGGCCTCAGCCATAGGACTGTAACCTTGATATATGGAAATACAGAGGCGCCAAAAGAGTAAAATATTCTAAAAAGTTAAAAAGTGTTTAGGTGGCGGTGGTGGCCCGGCAACACCCAAAAACAGACACAATGCTGTTGATTGAAGATACAATAATTTATTCACATACTCCCATAAAAAATGCAACGCGTTTCACGGGCAACATCCCGCGTCATCAGGCAATAAGAAACTGGAGTATCTCACTGTAATATGACAGAAGCAACAAACATATCAGGACGCTGTAAGGGTCTTAGCTGTGTTAAAACATGTACATGGGTAATAATACCTACTATATAGGGTAAGGTAATGTAAAATGATATGGGTAAGAGGGTCTTGTACCAGAAAATTAGGTATTAGAGTGGAATAATTAGTGTAAAACGCTAATTTAGGGAAAATAAAGTTAGGGGACTGAAGGACTAGTATAGGGAAAATTGGAGAGCTATGCAGATGACTGGGAAACTAAATAGTACTGAAAAGGCTAAGTCTATATCAGATAAAATGTTGAACATTGTTGCATGAATTAGTCAGGATAACAATAGTCAGGTGTGGCATAAATAGAAGCTATTATACAAGTATGGTGATAAGGATAAAGTAGACGAGAGAAAACACTTACCAGCGTGGGGTCCAAAACGTGCTTGGCACCTCTGTGCTGTAGTGTGGATAATGAGCTCTTTATATAGGAAGGTGGATTAAAAGGGAATGGCCAATTAATTATGCTAATGCGGAGCTGGGGGCGAGTAGGGGGTGGGGGCGTGAGAGGTAGTCTGTTCATGTGTGGGATCATGCGGGGGGTGGGGATGTGTGAGATTGATGTGAGGGCCTGGCCAATACCGAAACTGAACTGGGGTGGGAGGGTAAGGTGCACGAGGGCGGCGTAGTATGTACGTAACTCCGCATGGACGTCCGCGTGCTATTGATGCGCAATGAGAGCGGCATACTGGCTCCCAGCGGTACTGCGCATGTGTGCGCATCATTGGAGTGAAAGTAAAGGGTGGGACAAAGGGTAAAAATTGAGGCGGCATGCGCGTAAGTGCAGCCAGTACGCTGCCGCCATGTTGGTTATGGGCAGGGAATGCCCAGTGTCAAATAAGGTATTGGGAATTCAGGATGGGCACTTTTTTACCTACCCAATGGTAGGATGATGTGTGGGCAGTTGGACCACGGGTTTGTTGTAAACGCCCCCTAATTTAGTGTATTAAGATGTATAGTTTTACGTCAGGTGTATGGTATTCTATTAGCAGAATACATTGCTGCCATCTAGTGGTGTAAGAGAATGTCTAAAACAAAATAAAAATGAATGATTTCTGTGTGAGTCCATTGAATAAAATAGTGGTAATATATATAATATATATGAGAATTGATAACCAATGTAATGTTAAGTGTGGCTATTGCATAAAGGACAATATAATAGACATATGGATACAAAGCAAAAAGACAAAAAGACAATCAAAATATAATATTAAAAATATTAAAAGCACAATGTGTCATATTATCTGGTAAACATTATATGCTGCATATATGGTAGATGTTATAGGCATGAATAAGATTAGGAGTATGGATATAAAAAATATGAAAATATATAAAATATAAAAGAAATCTACATTAACTTCTTTATAAAAAAAAAACCTTACATGTACAAGTAATGTATAGATATATAAAAGGAGACGACGACATTAAAAAGAGAAAGTATACTGTAAATGTAGTGAGTTAATGAATTTTTTCGAGTATTTCATTTAGACCGTCTGAGGTTAGGGTCTTGAGGATCTGTATCCAAAACATCTCACGTTTTTTGAGGGAGTCAAGAGTCGGAACGGTTATGTGGAATCGATTCGATAAGAGTGATGTGAAAGAGTCCCGGATCGCTGTTGTGATGGGTGGCAAAGTGACGCGAAACGCTGTGTAAGGGATATTTGTTAATAATAATTCTTTTGTGCTGTCCTATTCTGCTACGCGCTTGTTGAGTGGTCCTGCCCACATACTGTAGCCGACAGGGACATGATATAATATAGATGATAAATCTTGATTCACAAGTAACAGTATTTTTGATAGGGAATTTAGTTCCAGTGACTTGAGAGGAAAAGGATGAGGTCTTTATGATGAATTGGCAGGCTAGGCATTTTTTTTTGTTACACGGAGCGCATTCTGGTGGACCGGTGCCAGAGTCATGATCCGTGTCTAGTGGTATGTGACGGAGTTTGCTGGGAGCTAATATACTGCGGAGGTTGGGGGTACGTCTGTAAGTGATGGTGGGTCTTGGTAGTATAATGGACCGTAGATGGGGGTCTTGTAAAAGGATTTCCCATCTGTCATTAAGTATATTTCGAATAGCTTGCTGCTGGAAGCTGAATTTGGTGATGAATCTGGGCATTTCTGTGGTCTGAATACCGGAGTGGGGTTTTGACGGGTTGGTGATTGTGGCTTTTTTGTATGCATCTTGTAGTAATTTTTTAGGGTATTTACGATCAGTGAATTTCTTGGTAAGAATTTTGGATTGGGTGTTGTATTGTTGTATATCTGTGCAATTACGGTAAATTCTCTTGTACTGGCTATATGGGGTGTTTTTGGTCCAAGGGCGGTGGTGATAGCTATGATAATGTATATAATTGTTGGCGTCAACGGGTTTAAAGAATGTTTTGGTTTTGATGTGGTGTTGGTCTGTGTAAAGAACGAGATCAAGGAATTCTATAGATACTGGGTCATGGTGGGATGTAAACTGTAGGCCGGCTGGGTTGGTATTGAGATATTCAAGAAAGGACGGGATTAATTCGGACGTGCCTTTCCATATAAATATTAGGTCATCTATATATCGTTTGTAGAAGACTATATTGTTTGAGAATGGATTGTGGTTGTACATTTTCATATATTCTAAATATCCCATGGCTAGGTTAGCGTAAGAGGGGGAGAATGAACTTCCCATTGAAACGCCGCTGACTTGATGGTATGTTTGTTCTTGGAAGGTGAAAACATTGTTATTAAGGATAAATTCTGTGCACTGCATGAGGAATGATTGTTGGGTTTGTGGCATGGAGCTGTTGGAATGGAGGTAATACTGTAAAGCTGTAAGGCCAAAGGTATGTGGTATATTAGTGTAAAGTGAGGTGACATCGCAGGTTAACCAGATGTAGTCATCCTGCCAGGGTATCAATTGGAGAAAGTTAATGAGGTGTTGGGAATCTTTGAGGAAAGATGGTAAAGACTGCACATGGGGTCATTGGTGTGTGTCGATAAATCGGGATAGATTGCTAGTGGCTGAGTCTATACCGGATATAATTGGTCTACCAGGTGGTTTATGGAGGTCTTTGTGAATTTTTGGCAGGTAATAGAAGAAAGGAGTTTTGGGGTGGTGGTTAATGATGAAATTCCTCTCATTTTTGGTAATAATATTGTTCAATAAAGCTTCGCTGATAAATTGTTTTAAGGTTATGTTGATTTCAGGAGTGGGATCCGTTGGTAAGAGTGTGTAGTGTTTTGGGTCATTGAGTAGTCTAAGGGATTCCTCCAGGTAGTCTGTTTTGTCTAGGATGACAATCCCTCCACCTTTATCTGCAGGTTTAATGATAATTTTGGAATTGTTTTTCAGAGTTTTGAGGGCAGATCTTTCAACCTTTGAGAGATTTGATGTGGGGATGATGTCGGGGATACGGAGTTCCTGTAGATCCTTCAAAACTAGGGAGTAGAAAGTATCAATATAATTCCCCTTTGAGGCAGTCGGGTAGAAACCTGAGCGGCCTTTGAGTTGGGTGTTGATGTATTTTTCGGTCTCTATCTCAGCGGTGGGTGTGGAAACTATAGGGAGTGTGTCATCTGAGGTAATGATGAGCTGGGTCGGGTCATTGTGTAGAGTGGCGGCATGTTTTTTTAGGGCAAAATGTCTTTTTAAAGTGAGTTTGCGGACGTAGGTGTTGAGATCACTGGTGCCCCCCCCCCCCCATCCTCTTTGCTCACGTACACACATATGCACGCACACACACAGGCCCAAATATAGCACTAACAATTTGCAACGCTCGTTATAGCTGTGGTGCGTCCCTCCCCAAAAAATGCCCTCAGACTCAGTGTAGGTAGGTAGCCAGGTATAGGTGCCCTCAGTATAGGATCTCATGTGTAGGGGCCCTCTGTAGGTAGCCAAGCATAGGTAGTATAGTTGCCACAGTAAAGGTAGCTAGTATAGTAGTCCTCGGTATAGGTAGTATAGTTGCCTCAGTATAGGTAGCTAGTATAGTTGGCCCCAGTGTAGGTAGTATAGTTGGCCCCAGTGTAGGTAGTATAGTTGGCCCCAGTGTTGGTAGTATAGTTGGCCCCAGTGTAGGTAGTATAGTTGGCCCCAGTGTAGGTAGTATAGTTGGCCCCAGTGTAGGTAGTATAGTTGGCCCCAGTGTAGGTAGTATAGTTGGCCCCAGTGTAGTAGCATAGTTGCCCCCAGTGTAGATAGTATGCCCCCAGTGTAGATAGTATGCCCCCAGTGTAGTAGCCTAGCTGCCCCCAGTGTAGTAGCCTAGCTGCCCCCAGTGTAGTAGCCTAGCTGCCCCCAGTGTAGTAGCCTAGCTGCCCCCAGTGTAGTAGCCTAGCTGCCCCCAGTGTAGTAGCCTAGCTGCCCCCAGTGTAGGTTGTATGCCCCCAGTGTAGTAGCATAGCTGTCCCCAGTGTAGGTTGTATGCCCCCAGTGTAGTAGCATAGCTGCCCCCAGTGTAGTAGCATAGCTGCCCCAGTGTAGGTAGTATGCCCCAAGTATGCCCCCAGTGCAGTAGCATAGCTGCCCCCAGTGTAGGTAGTATTCCCCCAGTGTAGGTAGTATGCCCCCAGTGTAGGTAGTATGCCCCCAGTGTAGGTGGTATGCCCCCAGTGTAGGTAGTATGCCCCCAGGCAATCCCCCCTCCCCCCTTCTGCGGCAGCGGGCCGGGCAGAGACTGACTCACCTGACCTCCACGCTCCAGCGCCGACATCACTCTTCTCTCCCCGCCTCCGCTCCATCTGTAGTTAGAGCAGGGCTACTAGAAAATGGCCGCCGAACGTCCGCATTTCTGGACATCGGCGACCATGTTCTTGTAGTCCTGCTCTAATTACAGATGGAGAGGACGCAGAGAGAGACAGCGGGGCGACAGGGCGCATGCGCCCTTGAGAGCTGGCGCCCTGAGCGACCGCTCCGGTCGCTCATATCAAAGGCCGTCCCTGATTATGGGCCTGCCTAGGTTTCCCTCTTTGTGGATCTTGGGAAGCATGTTAAAGCAGGCTGTTCTAGGCTCTTCAGGGATAAGTGCCATTACAGGCCTTTGGAGAGTACTGACATTTCAGCTTCAGTAGCCTGATAAGAGGAAAGATTCATTATACCTGTGGGTTGCTCTTTTTCTGCTGCTTGTGCATCCAGGTGTCCACTCTTAATTCTAAGTCTCTGAAGTTTTTTCTTCTTGTTGTTAATTAGGAATCTCTGTAGTTTCATATAGAAGGTTTGTAGTTTATCCCATGCTCCAGTGGGGTCATCATTCAGAGACAGTTTCAGGCTCTGTATCTCATCCTTTGTAATTCTCTTACAGTTATAGCAGACTCTTATAAGGTTATTCCATATTCTCTCTGAGCTCCTCCTGCAGATTTCTTTTGCAAACCTGTATGTACACTGTACATAAATACATACATACATTGCTCAGCATAAATGAGTACACCCCACTACATTTGTCAGAAAACCTTAAGTTTCCTTTCAGTTTCAACATTTTCTATGAGATACTGTACTACTAATATTCCCACAAATGTGGGCCGTTGATTGCAAACAAGATTTGTTAATTTGCACACACAAAAAGTGATTTTCATTCAAGCCCATGTTGCAAAAATGAGTACACTCCAATTATTGTCTTAGGAGAAAAGCCACACTTAAGACTACAAAATTCTAATTTAACAGGCATTCAACCACAGGTGAGTCTAATGAATCATTTAATATAGCACACAAAGGAAATCCCTCTGCGCCAGTGTGTAAAGATTCATTTAATAGGTGTCCAGCAGACAGGTGACTATAACCAGGGTATTATGCTGAGAATACACCATGAGATTTTTTGGCAAATAGATGGTTCGATAATTTCTGACAAGTCCGATCTGATTTCCCATTGTTTTTCTGATCGATTTCTCATAGACGTGAATGGAAATTGATGAGAAAAACGATCTAAAAAAATCGATCGAACATGCATTTTCTAAGGAATATTAAGAAAATTGAAAAAATTCATTTTTCTCAGTTTTCTGCCATTATAGCTTTAAAATAATACATGCTAATACATAATTAAAACCTACGTATTTTATTTGCCCATTTGTCCTGGTTATTACACCATTTAAAGGGGCACTATGGTGAAAAATTGTACAATGTAAAATATATGCAAACATAAACAAATAAGTAGTACGTTTTTTCCAGAGTAAAATGAGCCATAAATTACTTTTCTCCTATAATGCTGTCACTTAAAGAAGGCAGTAGACATCTTACAGAAGTGACAGGTTTTGGACTAGTCCATCTCTTCATAGGGGATTCTCACCAAGGCTTTATTCTTTATAAAAATATTCCCTACAAAGGATAAGCAATGATGCTGGCCAGCTTCCCTGCTCACTACACAGTTTTTTGGCAGTTGGACAGAGCAACTGCCATTCATTAAGTGCTTTTGAAAATAAATATATCCGTGAGAATCCCCTATAAAGAGATGTACTAGTCCAAAACCTGTCGCTTCTGTCAGATTTCTACTACCTACTGTAAGTGACAGCAACATAGGAGAAAAGTAATTTATGGCTCATTTTACTCTGGAAAAAATGTACTTCTTTATTTGTATATGTTTGCACATATTTTACATTTTACAATTTTTTTTGCTGTAGTGCCCCTTTAAATTATGTCCCTATCACAATGTATGGTGCCAATATTTTATTTGGAAATAAAGGTGCATTTTTTTCAGTTTTGCATCCATCACTATTTACAAGCTTAAAATTTAAAAAGACCAAAATTACTTACGGTAATGTCTTTTCCAGGAGTTGGAAGGACAGCAACCCTAAGACTTGTCTCCCTCCTTACAATCTGGACAGGAAGCTAGATTAAACAATTGAATATGTATTAGGCAGGCAGGGTATATAAGCAGCATCCACAAATACCTCCTCAGTTATAAAATAGTCCACACCAATGATGCTTAACAAATAACTTTATTAATATACACGGGTGGGTATAATAGGGTGCTCTCCTTCCGACTCCTGGAAAAGACATTACCGTAAGTAATTTTGGTCTTTCCCAGGACGTCCTCAGGACAGCAACCCTGAGACGACAAACAAGATTATTAATTTAGGGGGGGGGACAACTGCCTGCAACACCGTTCTACCAAACTCTAAATCTGAACTGGCAAGAACATCTAATCTGTAGTGCTTGACAAATGTGTTATGACTTGACCAGGTAGCAGCTTTACATATTTGTTCTATGGATGCTCCTGCTCTTTCTGCCCACGAAGTTGAAACTTCCCTAATTGAATGGGCTTTAATTGGAACATTCAATTGTTTACCCTGGTGTAAATAGGCAAGTGCAATGGCCTGTCTGATCCACCGTGCTATGGTAGCCTTGGTAGCCTGTTTTCCCTTGTTTGCACCTGAAAAAAGAACAAGCAAGGCTCCTTACTTTCTCTAATCTTTGGTACGACCTAAATATTGTAACAAATATCTCCTCAAATCTAAACAATTAAGACTTAATTCTTTCTCATTAGCTGGGTTGTTGCAGAATGAAGGTAAAATGATCTCCTGGGTCCTGTGAAAAGTAGAGACCACCTTAGGCAGAAAGGAAATGTCCATTTTCAGTGTGACCCTGTCCTCACTAAGGGCCTGTTCAGACTATGCGCGTTCCTAGACGTTTTCAGGAAACGTGTCTGGGTACCAAAAACGCATAGGAACGGCTCCTAATGCTTTTGAATGGGCTAGTTCACATGTATGCGTCTGAGACGCATACGTTTCTCATCCGCATTGCTGCACGCAGTTCTGTGCGTTATGCATAGAAACGGACGCGATGAAAGTCTATGGACGCGTATCAAAAACGCGTACTATTGCGTTTTTAGCGTCCGTTTTCCTCTGCGGTTCCCATAATTATTTTTTTCCCCATGGGTCATGTGTGTGTGCAAAACACAATAAAATACGCATTAGAACGCAAGAAAAACGCATGCGTTTTTCAACTTGCGTTTCTTCGATTTTAAACGCATTCTTCATATGCAGATAGTCTGAACAGGCCCTTACAGTGGGTTGCAAAAGTATTCGGCCCCCTTGAAGTTTTCCACATTTTGTCATATTACTACCACAAACAGGAATCAATGTTATTGGGCTTCCACATGAAAGACCAACACAAAAGTGGTGTACACATGAGAAGTGGAACGAAAATCATACATGATTCCAAACATTTTTTACAAAAATAGAAAAGATATACTGCGCTCCAATGGTATTCACTCTTTAAGTCACAATAGGGGATCGCAGCAGAACGCACGTGTTCCACTGCAACAACCTTAAGACTGGATGGATCACAAGCATGTACTTCAGAAAAATGGGCCGATACACTATGCCAGTCATACCCCTTCCTGACATTATATACATGCTGATATATTCGCTTCTTTAACGGTTGCGTTGTTCTCCCAACATACTGTAAACCACAGCTGCATGTTAAAACATACACCACATATGTAGAAGAACAAGTCATACATTGTTTGATATTAAAATCCCTTTTAAAATAACCAGACCATATACTATCGACCGATTCACTTGCAGTATCCCTGCATATACAGCAATTTCTACATCTATGATAACCCGGTCTCTGCTAAGGAACAACCCTTTGAGTTGGTGGGTCCACACAGCTAGGGACCAACAGGTCCCTCAGATTGGGGGCTCTCCTGTAAATAAACTTTGGTCTCGTGGGTATAATACACTTGAGTTTCTGAAGTACATGCTTGTGATACATCCAGTCTTAAGGTTGTTGCAGTGGAATACGTGCGTTCGCACTGGCTCGGGGGAAATAGGCTGCAACAGCTGTGTAAAAAAGAGACTGAGTAGATTTACAGGCTGGGAACAAGTTCTCCTAAGGGTCTAAATATAGAATTAGACATCACTTGTTTTATTGCCAATGCATGACAAAGAGTGATGGGGTATTGTGTACATAAAAGGGTGGTATCCAACAGACTTACATATGTATGAGATTGTTGAGGTTTTGCACATAATTTGCACTGACACTTTATTAATATCACTGAGATATTTTGTATCTAATTTTGCATTTTTTTAATTTTTGAATGTATTTTATGGTGATTTGTGATTCACATACATGAGTTATAGAGGGGTATTCCCCTTTAAGGGAAACATGAGGGATATGTAGATAGTTAATTATGTAATTGGATATCACTAATGATACAATTTATGGATATGGACACAGGGAGTTAGTGATATGGGTATATGAGGATATGTAAGACCCAGTCACTGTATAGGGTGGAATATAAGGGTAATTTAGGGTTAATATTAAGAGAATATCACGAGGAAGTGTGTTTTCTATAGGCAAAGTATAAGGGGGTATTGAATTTATAATTAGCACTTGTATTGAAGCTTTATGTATTTTTTGTGAGTTGGTATTTATAGGAATATATGTATTTATAGAAAATGCACATATTTATATGGTGTGGTATGATATGGTCTAATTTATGTGAGTCATGTAAAGCGGCATTTATAACACTTTGCTTCTTGATGGAAATGCTTAGGAGTATGCTGCAATGTTTTTATTTTGTAGGAATATGCATTCTGTGTTGCTGTTGTAATTTTATGTAATCCGTGCCGTGGATATAATTGTCAGCACGCCGGGAGGTAGCCTAGCAACAGAGGGTGGAGGAGGTGCGGCTGGAGTAATTTTAAGCAGACGTCGGGCAGCCATCCTTAGCCCCTGAATGAGTCACGCGTAAGTGACGAAACACGTAGGGCGGAGTCATGGGTGTACGCGCTGACGTCACGTGATCGCGAGCAGGAAGGACGGTGTGGTGGCGTGCGGCTCCATTGTATCCATGGTGCGGAGCATAAGTACCCACTGTTAGCCTGCATAAGTGTCTAATAAAGCTGGATGTCCTCTTTTACAATCGGGTCCTCCTTGGCTGACTACCGGATGATTGTGATATGTTGATATTCAAGATGTGCTTCTGGTAAGTGCATTCACGAAGGGAGAGTGACGCAGGTTCCCTCATTTGGTGGAGGCACTACCCCCAAAGTGCAAGCACGGGGTGCAAGCTGTAGTGTTTTTAGACAATACTTTGCACTATGTGCGTTTTTATTCTGATTTATAGGGTAATGGAAGCACAGTGAATCTATTAAAACATTTTTTACAAATAAATAGCTGCAAAGTGGTGTGTGCATAATTATGCGGCCCCCTTTGATCTGAGTTCAGTCAGTTGCCTATAGACATTGCCTGATGAGTGCTAATGACTAGAGCACCTGTGTGTAATCTAATGTCAGTACAAATACAGCTGCTCTGTGAGGGCCTCAGAGGTAGTCTAAGAGAATACTGGGAGCAACAAAACCGTAAAGTCCAAAGAACACACAAGACAGGTCCAAGACAGGTGAGGGATCAAGTTATTGAGAAATTTAAAGCAAGCTTAGGCTACAAAAAGATTTCCAAAGCCTTGAACATCCGAAGGAGCACTGTTCAAGCGATCATTCAGAAATGGAAGGAGTATGGCACAACTGTAAACCTACCAGGACAAGGCCATCCACGTAAACTCACAGGCCGAACAAGGAGAGCGCTGATCAGAAATGCAGTCAAGAGGCCCATGGTGACTCTGGACGAGCTGCAGAGATCTACAGCTCAGGTGGGAGACTCTGTCCATAGGACGACTATTAGTCATGCACTGTACAAAGTTGGCCTTTATGGAAGAGTGGCAAGAAGAAAGGCATTGTTAACAGAAAGCATAAGAAGTCCCGTTTGCAGTTTGCTACAAGCTATGTGGGGGACACAGCAACCATGTGGAAGAAGGTGCTCTGGTCAGATGAGACCAAAATGGAACTTTTTGGCCAAAATGCAAAATGCTATGTGTGGCAGAAAACTAACACTGCACATCACTCTAAACACACCATCCCCACTGTCAAATATAGTGGTGGCAGCATCATGCTCGGGGGGTGCATCTCTTCAGCAGGGACAGGGAAGCTGGCCAGAGTTGATGGGAAGATGGATGTAGCCAAATACAGGGCAAACTTGGAAGAAAACCTCTTGGAGACTGCAAAAGACTTGACTGGGGCGGAGGTTCACCTTCCAGCAGGACAATGACCCTAAACATAAAGCCAGGGCAACAATGGAATGGTTTAAAACAAAACCTATCTATGTGTTAGAATGGCCCAGTCAAATCCAATCGAGAATCTTTGGCAAGATCTGAAAACTGCTGTTCACAAACGCTGTCCATCTAATCTGACTGAGCTGGAGCTGTTTTGCAAAGAAGAATGGTCAAGGATTTCAGTCTCTAGATGTGCAAAGATGGTAGAGACCTACCTTAAAAGACTGGCAGCTGTAATTGCAGCAAAATGTGGTTCTACAAAGTATTGACTCAGGGGGCCGAATAATTACGCACACCCCACTTTGCAGTTATTTATTTGTAAAAAATGTTCGGAATGATGTATGATTTTCGATCCACTTCTCACATGTACACCACTTTGTATTGGTCTTTCATGTGGAATTCCAATAAAGTTGATGCATGTTTGTGGCAGTAATGTGACAAAATGTGGAAAACTTCAATGGGGCCGAATACTTTTGCAACCCACTGTATAATGCAGTAAGGCTCCCTACATGAAAGAGCCTGAAGTTCACATATACACCTGGCTGAAGTAGTGGCTAAAAAAAAAAAGCAATCTTTAAAGATAACATTTTTTCCGAAATGTCCTTTATAGGCTCAAAGGGTGGTTCACATTAAGCCTTTAGTAGTGTATTGAGATCCCAGGTTGGAACTTTGAAATGGATGACCATGTTTTAGTCTCTTTAAAGCCTTGAAAAATCTGATGAAATCCTGTTCCTCAGCTAATCTCTTCTCCAGAAAAACACTGAGAGCTGAAGTGTGAACCTTAAGTGTACTCATACTGAGTCCTTTCTGGAAACCACTTTGAAGGAATTCTAGTACTGACACTGAACAATAAAAGCACGAAGTTTTAAATCAGGATGATACCATTTATTGGCTTACTAAAAATGAATAAAAATAAGCAAGCTTTCGGCCTTGCAGCCTTCGTCATGCTTATATCCTGTTAGTTTGCAGACTGGTGGTACAGACAGCTTATATACATGCAACGTCAAAAGGAAAAACAGATATTATTTTCAAGCATAAATACATGTCATTAAGATGCCTTAATTCAAACAGACCATCTGAATGGGGTTAGAGGTTATTAGCTAAGATAAGGATCCTTGTTTACACCATGCTCACAGACCTGGGATTAGGATTGACCCAGAGGTATCGTGAATTCTTAGTTCACAAGTTCAGCTAGAATGGCTAAGAAGGTTTAAATATTATCAGTCTCATACCAATATAAAAAATTGTTGTCCTTATTCAAACTGTTCTGCACAGCTTTGAACCAATTTATACATTTTGTTTCTTCCATTAATCAGTCATTTGACGTTTTGAAGCCACCCTTCAGGACAGTGACACGAAGATCATCCATGCTGTGTCCGTTGGACCGAAAGTGTGTAGCAACTGGGAGTCCAGATTTGGTATCATTAATAGTGTGCCTGTGTCCATTCATACGTTTACGCAGAGTTTGTCCAGTTTCTCCCACGTACAGAACTTTGGGGCATTTGGCACACATGATCAGATATACCAGATTGGTGGGACCACAGGAAAATGTACCTTGTACTCTGTACTCCTGTTTTGAACCTGGTATCGTTACCCTGTCAGTGGAGTAAATGTGTCTGCAGGTCCCACATTTTTTGTCGGCAGGGTCATGTTCTGTTTTGTTGAGGCCTATTCAAAGAACTCCTGACAATCATCTGTTTTAGATTGTGTGGTTGCCGATATCGACAAGAGGGGAGGTTTAGGGAATATCTTTCTCAGTCTGTGATCCTTGTGTAAAATGGGATGAAGTTCCTTAGCAATCCTCCTTAAGATTTCCAGGTGTGGGTTGTAGGTGACAACCAAAGGGACACGTTCCTCTTTCTGGCTTTGCTTATACAGTATTTCAGGAGTTCAGTCCTTGGGATGATGCTGGCTTTCCTGATTTGGACCTCAGCCATAGGAGTACTGTAACCTTGTTTAATGAAAGTGTTCTTAAGGTGATCCAGGTGCTTGTCTCTGTCCATCCTGTCAGAACAAATCCGGTTGTACCTTATAGCTTGGCTGTAAATTATAGAGTTCTTAATGTGCTTGGGATGAAAACTGTCATATCTTAGGTATGTGGGACGGTCTGTAGGTTTGCGATACAGAGGTTTGTATGTTGTTACCCCTGATGTATATGGTGGTGTCCAGAAAGTTAATCTCTGTGTGAGAGTAGGGAAGTTTCAATTTGATTGTAGGATGGAAGGCATTGAAGTTCCTGGGAACTGCAGAAGATCATCCTCACTTGCGGGCCAGATGATTAAAATATCATCAATGAAGCGGAAGTAGGCCATGGGTTTTATGCCACATGCATTGAGGTATTCCTCTTCGATTTTGGTCATGAATAGATTTGCAAACTGTGGTGCGAACCGCGAACCCATTGCCACGCCCATCTGCTGTAAATAGAGGTCCTGTCCAAAAGTGAAATAATTATGAGTGAGAGTGAATTTGATCAGTCCAGCAATAGGCTTTACAGGTATGCCCTGACCCTGAAGATATTTAAGGCAGGCCGTAATACCATCATCATGGGGAATGTTCGTGTACAGGGACTCCACGTCCATCATGACCAGTATGGTTCGATCAGGTACTGGGCCGATGGCTGTCAGTTTGTTCAGGAGGTGGGTGGTATCCTGTAAGTAGCTGGGCCTTTTACAGACAAGAGGTTTCAAGATGTTTTCCAGCCACCCTGAGATGTTCTCTGTAAAAGTTCCGCTCCCTGAGATTATGGGCCTGCCTGGGTTTCCCTCTTTGTGGATCTTGGGAAGCATGTAAAAGCAGGCTGTTCTAGGCTCTTCAGGGATAAGGGTCCTTACATGTTGTCTGATGTTTGCAGGCAATCTGTTAACCATCTTATTGAGTGCCATCCTGTAGCCTTTTGTGGGGTCCCCCTGTAATTTGGCATAGTGAGCGGTGTTGGATAATTGTCTTTGTGCCTCCTGGATGTAGTCACTGGTGTTCATTATGACTATGGCACCACCTTTATCCGCTGGTTTAATGATAATGTCCTTATTCTCCTTAAGGGATCTGATGGCCTGTCGCTCCTGTGGTGTTAAGTTCTGGGCCAGTGTCTTTCTTTTACTCAGGATCCTGTCAGATATTCTGCGTCTGAATTTGTTGATGTATTTATCCAGGGCCGGGTTTTTTCCTTCTTTGGGGGTCCATCTTTTTTTCTTCTTTTTAGATCTGGTGCGTTTTGGTCCCTTATACATTGTATCACAGGCTTCCTTATCATGGTAGTGATCCTTGAGTCGCAGCTTTCTGAAAAATTCCTCCATATCTCTACAGAGTGCAATCCTGTCTATGGGTCTCGCAGGGCAGAATGACAGGCCTTTGGAGAGTACTGACGTTTCAGCTTCAGTAACCTGATAAGAGGAAAGATTCATTACACCTGTGGGTTGCTCTTTTTCTGCTGCTTGTGCATCCAGGCGTCCACTCTTAATTCTAAGTCTCTGAAGTTTTTTCTTTTTGTTGTTAGGAATCTCTGTAGTTTCCCATAGGTCTGTAGTTTATCCCATGTATATACAGTGGGGTCATCATTCAGAGACCGTTTCAGGCTCTGTATCTCATCCTTTGTAATCCTCTTACGGTTATAGCAGACTCTTATACGGTTATTCCGTATTCTCTCCGAGCTCCTCCTGCAGATTTCTTCTGCAAACCTGCTATTGTATGTATGCAGGGTGGGATTCTGTATCCTTAGTCCTTGGGGTATAAGTTTTTCCTTTTTGCATGTAGTCAAGAAAAAGATGTCGCTGTCCAGTTGTGCAAGTTTCTTCAGGTCTTTCTTTAGTTCCAGGAAAGTGCGGTACATTGCGGTATCTTTAAGCATAGTAGTAGCAGTAGGGTATTGTACCGTGTTAGCCATCAGTAAAAGCAAGAAGTTTTAAATCAGGATGATACCATTTATTGGCTAACTAAAAATGAATAAAAATAAGCAAGCTTTCGGCCTTGCAGCCTTCGTCGGGCTTATATCCTGTTAGTTTGCAGACTGGTGCATTAAAGAGACACTGAAGCGAAAAAAAAAATGATATAATGAATTGGTTGTGTACTATGAATAATTACTAGAAGATTAGTAGCAAAGAAAATATTCTCATACTTTTATTTTCAGGTATATAGTGTTTTTTCTAGAATTGCATTATTCTATAATATGTGCAGATTACACAACACTCAGCATTCAAAATGATTTCAGAGCAGTCTGTGAAGTAATGACCTCTCCTCTAGCAGAGAAAAAGTAAACAGTTCACTTACAGTTGAGATAATAAAAGTCAGATAACAGCCCTCTCCACGACTAACTTAGTTGGAGAGCTTAAAGTGACTCTGTAACAAAAATTACAACGTTTTTTCTACCATCCTACAAGTTCCTAAACCTATTCTTGTGTTCTGGCTTACTGTAGCTCTTTCTACTATAACCATCTCTGTAATAAATCAATGTATCTTTCCCCTGTCAGACTTGTCGGCCTGTGTCTGGAAGGCTGCCAAGTTCTTCAGTGTTGAACTGTTCCTCTATGCACACTCCAGTGTGTGTTTTATTTACATAAGCCAGCAGCTTCTCTGCTATCTTATCAGTGATAGAAGAGAGCTGGATAAAAATCCTCCTCTGGAGGCTGTGAAAGGAGCTGGTCTGTCACATACTGAGGAATTAACGACATAGGTAGAGCTGTCTGCAGGAAGCCTGTAATGTTCAGTGCATGAGAGAAGCTGGGGACAGAAGGTAAACACACACAAGTGATCTCTTGAGATTCAGAAGTAAGGCTGTATACAGCCTGCTTGTGTATGGATGTATTTTCTATGTGTGGACATACTGTACATCAACCTACTTCCTGTTTTGGTGGCCATTTTGTTTGTTTATAAACAAACTTTTTAAAACTGTTTTTGACTACTTTTAATGCGGCGGGGAGCGGTGAAATTGTGACAGAGGGTAATAGGAGATGTCCCCTAACACACTGGTATGTTTACTTTTGTGCGATTTTAACAATACAGATTCTCTTTAATGGCTTGCTTGCATAGAGATAACAACTGGAGTTTCTCAACTCTTCCTGTACTGGAAACAATTAGACTGATGTATCTGATCTTAATGTTTTATTTCTTAGCTGTACTACACATAAAATCATATCATAATTTTTTTTTCGCTTCAGTGTCTCTTTAAAGCTGTGCAGAACGGTTTGAATAAGGACAACAATTTTTTATGTTGGTATGAGACTGATGATATTTAAACCTTCTCAGCCATTCTAGCTGAACTTGTGAATTAAGAATTTACGATACCTCTGGGTCAATCCTAATCCCAGGTCTGTGAGCATGGTGTAAACAAGGATCCTTATCTTAGCTAATAACCTCTAACCCCATTCAGATGGTCTGTTTGAATTAAGGCATCTTAATGACATGTATGTATGCTTGAAAAAAATGTTTTTCTTTTTGATGTTGCATGTATAGAAGCTGTCTGTACCACCAGTCTGCAAACTAACAGGATATAAGCCCGACGAAGGCTGCAAGGCCGAAAGCTTGCTTATTTTTATTCATTTTTAGCTAGCCAATAAATGGTCTCATCCTGATTTAAAACTTCTTGCTTTTACTGATGGCTAACACGGTACAATACCCTACTGCTACCACTGAACAATAAATGTCACAAGAATTACTCAAACACCAGTCCGTATAGATGTTCCAGATTTTCAAATACATTTGTCTAGTGACTTTTTTCCTACATTGTATCAGAGTTTCTTAAAGAGAATCTGTACTCTAATATTCTTACAATAAAAAGCATACCATTCTATTCATTATTTTCTCCTGTGCCCCTCTATGCTGTTTCTGCCACTCTCTGCTGCAATCCTGGCTTGTAATTAACAGTTTTAGGCAGTGTTTACAAACAAACTAACCAGCTTCTAATAGGCTCAGCTAAGCATAGTGTATGAGTCATTCAGAGTATGCAGTGGGCCTGCAGAGGGTGTGTATCGCTTCTACCAATCACAAGCAGCCCTGCACATTCCACACAATCAAGCTTTAGCCCGACAAACAGGACAGAGGAAAGATACATTGATTTACTACAGAGACAGTGCAGTTAGGAAAGACTGCAGTAAGCCAGAGCAGATTAGAACAGGCATAGGAACTTATAGGATAGAAGAACTAAGGCTGAAAAAATTGTTACAGAGTCTCTTTAAAGTCTATTTGAAAAACCTTTTCGCTTTAATAATCCCCACTCAGGTTCCAAGCTGAAAACTGAAGTAGGTTCGGTTTGGATGGAATACTAGACCCTAAACTAGGAGGTCCGGACAAAGTGGAAGCATAATTGGATCTGCAACAGCTGGCTTCTGTAGAAGAGAAAACCAAGGTCTCTTAAGCCAGAAGGGGGCTATCAGAATGCCCTGAGCTCTGTGTCTCCTGATTTTTGCCAGAACACGAGGGATCGGGTTCAAAGGGGGAAATAGATAAACTCAAACAGGTTTCCAGTCTATTGTGAATGCATCCGATGCCCACGGTTTCTCTTGAAGGCATAGGGAGCAAAACTGAAGACCTTTTGTATTGTTCTTCTGAGCAAAACGATCCACCTGAGGAGGATCCCATACTGTTATTATCTGTTGAAAACAACATCCTTGTTTAAAGACCACTCGTCCTGGTGAATCTGCTCTCTGCTTAGACAATCGGCCAGATGATTTAGAGACCCCTTGAGGTGAACTGCCCTTATTGCATTCAGATTTCCTTCTGCCCAGGATAATATCCTTGACGTTTGAGTCCACAGAGATGCACTTCTCCCCCCCCCCCCCCCCGACGATTCAAATATGCAACTACTGTGGTGTTTGTGCGGATCAGAACATTGCAATCCTGGATCTGAGATGCAAAGAACTGAAGAGCCTCCCAAACTGCATGTAACTCTCTGCTGTTTGATGATCGTTGACTCATCTGTTTGGACCACTGTCCCTAAACTGGAACCTGGTCCATGTGTGCTCCCCATCCCCAAGAACTCGCCTCCGTGATGATTATCTTTTGAGGAGAATAATCCCAAAGGCGGCCTTCCATAAAATGCTCTTTGCTTAACCACCAATCTGGAGATTTTTTTTATGCTCCATGGAATCAACAATTTTTTGTCTAGAGAATACAAGTGCCTGTCCCAACTTTTTAGGATCCAATTTTGAAGAGTTCTTGAGTGAAATTGTCCCAACTGTATTGCTGAGAATGATGAGGTTAGGATTCCTAGTAGTTTCATAGCATCTCTTAAGGACACAGTCTTTGATTTTTGAAAAGAAAGGACAAATTTAGTCAGAGAAATACACTTTCTTTCAGGAAGGTATATAGCTTCAGACACCGTGCTTATTTGAAACCCTAAGAATTCCATAGACTGAGCAGGGTGCAAAGAAGATTTTTTTCCAATTGATGAGCCAACCTAGAGACTGAAGGAACTCTAAGGAAACCTCCACATGGGAAGAAACTGAAAGAAATGAGCAACCCCAGATAAGCAGATCTAGATAGGTCAAGACATGTACAGATCTTATCCTTAGTACTGACAATTCTTCTGCCATGACCTTGGTGAATAACCATGGGGCAGAAGATAACCTAAAGGGAAGTGCATTACATTTAAAGTGCCTTACCTCCCCCTGAACTCTTACAGCAAATCTCAGGTACTGTTGAGAATCCAGGTGTATTGGAAGTTGGAGGTATGCACCTTTTAGATCGAATGCTAGATAACCGTTTTCCTCCAAGAGGTCGATTACTGTGGAGATGTTGTCCATCCTGAACTTTCTACATTTTACCGACTTTAGTCTTTTCAGATTGATGAACTTGTAATCTCCTTGTGGCTTCTTCACTAGAAACACCGGAGAATGTCCTAGAAACCTTTGGCACCACTCGTATTACTTTCTTTAGAAGCAGGCCTGAGATTTCTTGTTCTAAGGCCTGCACCTGATCTGGAGCTCTTGGGGGGGAGACACAACAAACTGTGATGGAGGATGTTCTGTGAATTCGATTCTGTAATCCTCCAGGATAACTTTTAACAACCATTTGTTTTGATATATTTCTTGCCATTTTTCGAAAAAGTGAGACAGTCTTCCCCTCCCCCCACTGGAATCCCGACGTCATTGTTTGGATGACTGGTTTGCTGTAGCAAACTGAAAGTTGGGCTTAGACTACTGTTGCCTGTTGGGAACCAATCTCCTTTTCTGACCAACCTTTGACTCAGATTCTGTTTTACCGGCATCACGGAAGGGCCTTCTATAGCTAAAGGTCTTTCTGGTCTTCCTGTTTAAACAGATAACGTTTACTCGTAGATTTCGGCCAGAAAGCCCTCCTTTCCGGAAGATCCCATTCTTTCTTAATCATACATTTAAGACGGTCATGAACAGGGATAAACGAGTAGGAAGGTTCTGCTAAACTTTCATACATTTCATTAAGCGGCGTTAAAGTCTTTTGCTCTACTTCGATGCCCATAGATGTATGCATAGCCTGCAATAGTTCTTTCATAAGGTCAGTAGAAAAAGCAAATCTCTGTGATTTTATCTTCCTGTATATCAGTCTCTGACAGAGGAATCTCTTCCAGTGAAGATATTTCCACTTCCCCTTCAGATAAATCAGATCCATCTGAGTTATCAAGGCGTTTACGCTTGGAAGACAAAGTCTGCTCAGAAGGTAACAAAACTACCTCCTTAGTATTAATGGCAGATGATCCTTGCTCTGCTCCCTCAGAAGGAGAAACTGTTGTAGGAGCTATTGCATTATCTTTGATAGCAGCTATCAAAGATAATGCAATAGATCGACATATCGGACTGTACTTTATCCATTAAATCTTTAAAAAAGACAGGAGATTCATCCTTTACAATCTTTTCCATGCAGTAATAACATAATTGCTTTGTGGAGGAGGATGAAATGCGACTGAAGCATATAGCACATTTCTTATGGTCTGATTTCTGAGTGGCTTTAGAACTAGTCTTGTCAGACTTGTCAGTTTTGACTGATTTGTCATCTGGTTTATCCGGCCTATCAGGCAATTTATTTGACTTTGGCTGAAAGACATAAGTAAAAGAAAAACAGAGACATAAGTCTCCATCCTCCACAACTTAAGTATACAGCTGAACAGCAAAACAAAATCACAGCCAAGTACATACCACCACCGCAGCACTGGCACCAGATTCAGAACTGCGGGGAGAAGGATCAGTAGCAGCAGCCTCCATGATCAGTAATCACTCACCCACTGATCATGAGGACTTATATCTGACCATACCCCACCCCCTTAACCTCCGCCTCCCACCTGAACATGATTACCTGCCAAAAGGAATCCTTGTCCTGTGCGGAGTATGCGGGAGGATTGCCAGCTCTGTAGAAAAAAAACACAGCCGCCCATTAGAGGTAGCACGCCCGGCTCTCGCTACCCTGGACGCCATCCCAACATCCGGTTTCCGGCGTGGTGACGTCAGGCCACATCAGCTGACCGGATAGGGCGGGTCCGAACTCCCGAACGTGCGGAACGTCCGCGCGACATTAAACCTGTGAGAGGAAACCTAATGGCGACAGCACAGTCCCCGCTGATCCACTCTGGCCAGCCCTACAGGCAACTGCGCACACCGCAGCTCCTGCTCACTGGCATGGTTGGCTTGGCCTCTCTCCCTCCCTAGCGTCCTGTGGACAGGAAACTAAGGAGGTATGTGTGGATGCTGCTTGTATACCTTGCCTGCCTAATACATATTCAATTGTTTAATCTAGCTTCCTGTCCAGATTGTAAGGAGGGAGACAAGTCTCAGGGTTGCTGTCCTGAGGACGTCCTGGGAAAATGTTTGTAATATACCCTCTTCACATGCATATTAAAGTTCAGGTAACTATTTGTTTTGTTTTTTTTATTGTAATTTTTTTTCATTAAAAAATGTATTTAGGTACATTTTTAAATGTAATGTGCGTTTTTTTTTATTTAAAAAAATGTATGTAGATGTAGTTTTACTATTTGGCCACAAGATGGCCACTGTGAAATTTTTATTTTTTATTCATGTTTATTTTTTTTTTAGCCGTGGAAGCGAAGTGCTTGCTTCCAGGAAGCATATGGAGGACGGGGAAACTTTTTTTTTTCTTTTTTTTTTTTATGGTCAAAGTCTGCGGCTTCTGATGAGAAGCCATTGATTCAGGTGGCTTAAATGGTTAAAGTTACTTTTATGCAACCAGCAAGTGTCTCCCAAAAGATAAGACGATGTACAGAGTAGGCATTGTGGAAAATAAAAATTTTGAGCAAAAAGTGTCTAGTCCTAAATTATTCATACCCTTCTCAAAAATCAATAGAAAAACCTTTATTGGCTATTACAGCAATCAAATGCTTCCTATAATTGCAGATCAGCTTTTTTGCATGTCTCCACAGGTATTTTTGCCCATTCATCTTTAGCAATGAGCTCCAAATCTTTCAGCTCCTTCCACAGATTCTCAATTGGATGCGAGTCAGGACTCTGGCTGGACCACTCCAAAATCTTCATGTTATCTGCTAACCATTTCTTCACCACTTTTGCTGTGTGTTTTGGGTCATTGTCATGCTGAAATATCCACTGGTGCCCAAGGCCAATCTGCAGTCTGCCTGATTTTGTCCTCATGTATTGCTCATTTCCTCATGTATTACTCTTTTTTTCATGGTGCCGTTTACTGTGATTAGATTTCCTGGTCCATTGGCTGAAAAACACCCCCAACGCATTAGGTTCCCACCAGCATGTTTGACAGTGGGGATGGTGTTCTTTGGGTTGAAGACTTCTCCTTTTTTACGCCAAATGAAGGAAACATCATTGTGACCAAACAATTCACTTTTTGTTTCATCTGACCATAACACAGAAGACCTGAAGTCGTCTTTTTTTCTCCAGATGAGCATTTGCCAGGGCCAAGCGAGCTTTTGTGTGCCTTATCTGGAAAATTGGTGTCTTCCTTGGTCTGCAGTCATAGAGCCCAGCAGTGTGCAGTGTCCATTGGATTGTCTGCCTTCGCTCTCCCCCTCCAGAATTGCAGCCAGCCAGTGGCAGCAGCGGGGAACGTCTTACCGAGAGCGATAGCTCTGCAGGCCGCTGGTCTGGTCTTCTGCACTGACGCTGTCCAATCACGTTCTCGCTGTACTTCCTGTGAGAGCGTGATTGGACAGTGCAGTGCAGAAGACCAGCAGCAGCACGCAGAGCTCTGACTCACGGTGAGTGATTCCTGCTCTTTGCCACGCTGGCTAGCTGCAATTTTGGAGGGTGGTGCATGGAAGGGGGGCTCCAGGTGAGGGAGAGGGGGAGAGGCTTCCCCCCTTCCCGCTGCTCTGTGCCCACTGCCCTCCTCCCCCCCCCTTGCAGGCTGGGGGCACCATACTGGGGACACTTATAGACCTGCCTACCTAATCTGGGGACACCTATAGACCTGGCTAACTATACAGGGGACACTTATAGACCTGCCTACCTAAACTGGGGACACCTATAGACCTGCCCGCCAGGCCCTCTCTTTTTTCGGGAAGTCTGCTGCCAATCTGATTGCATTTTGTGGGGAAATCTGCTGCCAATCTGTTTGCATTTTGTGGGGAAATCTGCAGCCAATCTGATTGCATTTTGTGGGGAAATCTGCTGCCAATCTGTTTGCATTTTGTGGAGAATCTGCTGCCAATCTGATTACATTTTGTGGAGAAATTGCTGCTAGCTAATTTTTTTTTTTCTTGGGAGGAAGGGTCGGCCCTCCAGCATGTGGTCTGGGAAAGAAAATGACCCTCCATGCCCGCAAAGTTAGACAGCACTGGACTAAATATTTGTATTTTGCGGCATTTGACTACATGAGGCATGTAACTACTTGATTATTTTATCTAAAATGTATCTGGTCGGACCCAATCTCTGTGAATAACACCGCTACTTATTTTGTGTATTTTTTGAAGTCTGCCCATAACCCATTATGACCACGCCCATGTTCCAGTGCGTGGTGACACCCATTTATTATATATAGTGCAATACTTCTAGAGTACATGCGTATGTGAGCCCAAAATGGGGGGGGGGGGGCGAGGAGGAGGGGGGCCCAGGCTAGAGCTTTCCTGGTGGGCCCTTAGTGTCCCAGTCCAACCCTGGAGAAACCTGTCATTTCCTGTCAAAGAATTACTTGCTGGTTGAATAAAAGTAACTTTAAGTCAAAATTTGCCAGGGCTATGAATAATTATGGGCAGCACTGTATGTGAGTATATACGGTAAGCAGGCAAAAATGTCAAATTCCTAACTAATCCAGAAGTGTTCAGAATAACAAAGTAATGGGGAATTGACTTATTTGCCAATCTGAGAAAGTGCAAGAAGTGTTTTCCTCTAGAGCTTATGGCATAGATGCAGTGGTTTGCAAAAGTATTCGGCCCCCTTGAAGTTTTCCACATTTTGTCATATTACTGCCACAAACATGAATCAATTTTATTGGAATTCCACGTGAAAGACCAATACAAAGTGGTGAACACGTGAGAAGTGGAACGAATATCATACAGGACTCCAAACATTTAAAAAAAAAATAACTGCAAAGTGGGGTGTGCGTAATTATTCGGCCCCCTGAGTCAATACTTTGTAGAACCACCTTTTGCTGCAATTACAGCTGCCAGTTTTTTAGGGTATGTCTCTACCAGCTTTGCATATCTAGAGACTGAAATCCTTGCCCATTCTTCTTTGCAAAACAGCTCCAGCTCAGTCGAATTAGATGGACAGCGTTTGTGAACAGCAGTTTTCAGATCTTGCCACAGAATGTTGATTGGATTTAGATCTGGACTTTGACTGGGCCATTCTAACACATGGATATGTTTTGTTTTAAACCATTCCATTGTTGCCCTGGCTTTATGTTTAGGGTCGTTGTCCTGCTGGAAGGTGAACCTCCGCCCCAGTCTCAAGTCTTTTGCAGACTCCAAGAGGTTTTATTCCAAGGTTGCCCTGTATTTGGCTCCATCCTTCTTCCCATCAACTTTGACCAGCTTCCCTGTCCCTGCTGAAGAGAAGCACCCCGAGGGCAAGATGCTGACACCACCATTTCTGACAGTGGGGATGGTGTGTTCAGAGTGATGTGCAGTGTTAGTTTTCCGCCACACATAGCGTTTTGCATTTTGGCTTGTGGCAAACGGCACTTCTTATGCTTTTCTGTTAACAATGGCTTTCTTATTGCCACTATTCCACAAAGGCCAGCTTTATGCAGTGTACGACTAATAGTTGTCCTATGGACAGATTCCCCCACCTGAGCTGTAGATCTCTACAGCTCGTCCAGAGTCACCATGGGCCTCTTGACTGCATTTCTGATAAGCGCTTTCCTTGTTCGGCCTGTGAGTTTAGGTGGATGGCCTTGTCTTGGTAGGTTTACGGTTGTGCCATACTCCTTTCATTTCTGAATGATCGCTTGAACAGTGGTCCGTGGGATGTTCAAGGCTTTGGAAACCTTTTTGTAGCCTAAAGGTTCGTATACACGTCCGATAAAGATCGTTCGTTACGAACGATTCGTGACGTTTACACGATATTCAAATTAGACCGAAAAGATCGTTCTTAATGAACGATTGTGTACACACATGAACGATATAAGTATAAAGTACTGAACGACGAACGATAAAAAAATGCGTGCGCAAACGGAAGTGACGTTATGACAGGCAATAAGAACATGCGTACTACTCCACAGATAATCATTATCGGACGATCTTTGTACACACTGCAACGATTGAACGATTATCTTTTGAAAAAATCCGCCGGGTTGGATCGGTCGGATTTAACGATAACGGTCGTTATCGTCCAAAAAACGATCGTTGGAAAATTTGGAACGCACGATTATCGGTCCAATTGTCGTTATCGTTTGTTTTCGAACGATCGTTATCGTACGTGTGTACTCAGCTTGAGCCTGCTTTAAATTTCTCAATAACTTTATATCTCTGACCTGTCTGGTGTGTTCTTTGGACTTCATGGTGTTGTTGCTCCCAATATTCTCTTAGACAACCTCTGAGGCCATCACAAAGCAGCTGTATTTGTACTGACATTAGATTACACACAGGTGCACTCTATTTAGTCATTAGCACTCATCAGGCAATGTCTATGGGCAACTGATTGCACTCAGACCAAAGGGGGCTTAATAATTACGCATACCCCACTTAGCAGTTATTTATTTGTAAAAAAAAATGTTTGGAATCATGTATGATTTTCGTTCAACTTCTAACATGTACACCACTTTGTATTGGTCTATCGCGTGGAATTCTAATAAAATTGATTGTTTGTGGCAGTAATATGACAAAATGTGGAAAACTTCAATGGGGCCAAATACTTGTGCAAACCACTGTACCTTAGTTCAGGTCTGGGACTTCGAAAGAGCTTGGCATTTCCACCAATTCCATTAATCCCAATAGTATTGCAAAAGCTGAAAACATCAAAGATGTCTCCCATATTCATTGCGCCAGATTGTCCAGAAAGAATGTGGTACTCACTGCTGCTTTCGATGCTCAAGAAGGAACCATGACCTATTGCTAGCACAAGAGGGACACAGATGGATACAGATCCCAAACGTTTGTCTCACGGCCTGTTATCTGAGGGGGATGTTCTAAATTTCATCTAAATTCTAGAAGATTCTTAATAGCAGGAAAAGATTACCGGAACGATACAGGTAGTCCCTGGTTAACGAACGAGATTGGGACTGTAGGTTCGTTCTTAACCTGAATCCGTGCTTAAGTTGGAACATTGTGTCATCTCTGTCCCTGTACCTCCTCTGTGCCCCCCTGGGCCTCCAGTGTCCCCCTGTGTCACCTCTGACCTCTCTACCTGCTTATACAAGTTTAAAAGCCATTTTTTCTTAGCATTTTTTAAAATCTATTTACTCAAACTACAAGTCCAATTTGAAAAACATTTCTTTTTTTACTTGTTCCCATGGAAACACAGAATCCATGCCGTTCGTATCGGCTAGGCGTTCGTAAGTCGGGGACCACCTGTATATGCAAAATATTGGAAGACTTTTTGTTTATGTAAGGCTAAGGTGGGATTTAAATAAGACAACTTAGCAACCATCCTGGGAATTTTTGCAAGATGGAATGGAAAAGGGTTTATCATTAAGACAAGACAAATAACATTTATATCGCGCTTTTCTCCTGGCGGACTCAAAGCGTCAGAGCAGCAGCCACTAGGGCGCGCTCTATAGGCAGTAGCAGTGTTAGGGAGACTTGCCAAAGGTCTCCTACTGAATAGGTGCTGGCTTACTGAACAGGCAAAACCGAGATTTGAACCCTGGTCTCCTGTGTCAGAGGCCCTTAAAGGGACTCCGAGCAGTGCAGAAACTATGGAAAGATGCATATCATTTTAAAGCTCTCTTTCTCCTCTTTCCAATGATATATAAACCGCCGCCCTACGCCTTTTAGTTTTCGCTATTTTCGCGATTGGAATTGCCGCGGCCGCGATTTCAATCGCGAAAATAGAGAAAACTAAAAGGCGTAGGGCGACGATTTAGGTGTCGCCAGAAAGAGGAGAAAGAGAGCTTTAAAGTGATATCCATCTTTCCATAGTTACTTGTATTACACAGGACGACACTTCCCCCAGTGTCAGCAGCTCCATTCAGCAGAATGGAAAAAGTCGCCCTGTGTAATACAATGTAACTATGGAAAGATGGATATCATTTTAAAGCTCTCTTTCTCCTCTTTCTGGCGTCATCTAAATCGTCACCCTACGCCTTTTAGTTTTCTCTATTTTTGCGATTGAAATCGCGGCCGTGGTTTATATATCATTGGAAAGAGGAGAAAGAGAGCTTTAAAATGATATGCATCTTTCCATAGTGTCTGCACTGCTCGGAGTCCCTTTAACCATTACACCATCCAGCCACTACTATTAAAGTACAGGTGGCAGCACTCTGCGTTTCTAGACAAGAGATTAGCCTTGGAAACTTTGTTAATTAGATTTTTGAAATCGGTAGAAAGGTCTAGGCCAGTTATTAAAAAATATTAACAGGTAATCTAACACTGGTTTTCAGCCCCCTGGACTTGTACTGTGGCCATGACATCCTCCTGATCTTCTCCGGCCAGCAACGGCGACCCTCGCAGTACGCGCAAATCGCTACAACCCTCCCATGCACAGTAGCTGCCAACTGGCGGTGACTGGTCAGCTTTACGGGGGTCGCTGCTGCTGGCCGGAGAGGATCAGGAGGACGTCGTGGGCACAGTACAAGTCCAAGGGGCTGGAAGAAGTCCCAGGTAAGTTGAAATCATTTTTTTCTTTTTTTGACTTAAAGGAGCTCCAGTGAAAATGATGTAATAAAAAAAGTACTTCATTTTTACAATAATTATGTATAAATGATTTAGTCAGTGTTTTCCCATTGTAACAGCTTTCCTCTCCTTGATTTACATTCTGACATTTATCACATGGTGACATTTTTAATGCTGGCAGGTGAGGTCACTGGAAATACCTGCTGCTTGCTTTTTGGGCAGTTGGAAACAGCTGTAAACGGCTATTTCCCACAATGCAACGAGGTTCACAGATGGGAAACTGCCAGGAAAATGGTCCTTACAGTCTCCTGTGTGAGGGGCTTCACCACAATATCAGCCATACAGAGCCCCCGATGATCCATTTGTGAAAAGGAATAGATTTCTCATGTAAAATGGGGTATCAGCTACTGATTGGGATGAAGTTTAATTCTTGGTCACGGTATGTGATAAACAGGAGAAATGGCCAAATGACATTTGTGGTGTAATTCAGGGCTCACACATTGAT